>NW_027528362.1:4741134-4745259 GCF_008692635.1 Crocuta crocuta | reverse complement strand
GGGGTAGGGGTGGAGGGGAGGAAAGGGGGAGGGGGGCACTTTGTTTCTCTCCTTTCTGCACAAGAAGCATGAAGTACTAAACAAGAAGCATGCTCTGCAACTTTAAGAGCCATTGAGAAAAGTTGTCGAGCTAGCTAGGTTCCAATCAGATGAATCAGTCCACAATGATTTTTTATCATTTCTAGCCACACGTTGCCTTGTAAATAGTATCATCACATTCTGAAAAACCAGGTAATGTGTGTAGATACCATGCTTATTGTCTAATAAAAGTCTCTCCAGCAAAGAGGAAAGAAACAGACTTTGAATAGCACCCTTTCTGTACCTAACACACTGCTAGTTTCTTTATATATGGTATCCTATTTAACTCTTGCAAAAAATCTATAAAATGGATAATTATCCCAGGTTTTCAGATAAGAAAAGTGAATCTGAAATAATTAATACAGCTAGTTAATGGCTTAGCGATGACTCAAATTCATGGCTGCCTACCTCAAACCCTGAGCTATATCTTTGTTTTTAAGCATAAAATCGTACCAGGCCCATAGCTTAAGTCAACTTACAATTAGCCTCCGAGTTTATATATGTTCCATTCTCAAAAGCTAAAGTCATTTCTGAAAGAAACTTCTTGTCCCACATTTTTTCAGCTTGTTTTTAATAAGGTAGGTTTTTAATAAGGAATAAACCAATTCCACCTTTCAAACCTCTAGCTCATAAAAATGTCCTACATACTTGAGTGCTTAAATACCTTTTCATGACAGTTGATAAGAATTTTAAATTTACCAGGAATCAACCTCAAACTTGGTGAATAAATCAACTTCCAGAAGTCCACTTGATCATGATGGATGGATATAAAAGGAAGGGAGAACAGAAGTCATTGCGTATCTGAAAATGCAGGGTCTTCAATGGGAAAAATAGTACGGGTGGCTTCTAGCAGATAAGTGGTCAGTGATACCAGCAGTGAACATATATTAGGTTGTATCATCTGAGAGCATAAATAGACCTTCTGGTGAAAGTCTCGCCCTTTACAACATTCTCCAGTAGAAGCACAGAAACAGAAAGAACTGAGGGTCAGCACAGTTAGCAAAAGAAGACTGGGGAGGCTTCCCATGGGGAAGGCACGATGATGGCCCTCATTGAAATCAGGGTTCCAACTCTCAGACAGGGTCTCTGAAGGACCAGATGAGGAACTTGCTCAAGGCCATTCATTAACTAATTTGTTTTTTTCCTTTAAGATCTTAAGTACATAGATACATGGATTTGAATTAATCATACCTCTTTATTCAGAGCATATTTTAACAGTTATTTCATACAAGGACCCTCTCTTGCTTTCTTTTGTTTTTGTTGGGCTGTTTTCTTTCTGTTTTATCCCCAGCTCTCATCCCTATCTCCCTCCCCTCCACAGATGCCCCATGTGATGTGTTTGATATACATCTTGGATAGTATTATGGATAAAATTGTCTTAGCTCAGGTTGCTATCATAAAATGCCATATACTGGGTGGCTTAAAGAGCAGAAATTGATTTTCCCACAGTTCCAGAAGCTTGAAGTCTAAGATCAAGGTGCCAGAATGCTCCGTTTCTGTTGAGAGCTCTTTTCCGGTCTTGCAAACAGCCACCTTCTCAAAATGTCCTCACATGGCAGAAAAAAAGAGCAAGCTCTCTGGTGTCTCTGTTTATAAGGACATTAATCCCATCATGAACGCCCCACCGTCATGGTGTCATCTCAACCTAATGGCCTCTCAAAGGCCCCATCTCCAAATGCCACCACATCTGAAGTTAGGGCTTCCACATATGAATTGAGGTGGACATAATTACTCCACAGCCATAGGCAAATTTTATATTTGCATATATTATACTGTTCCATTTTTGCAAAAAACATTCCCCAAAGAACATGCTCTTCTTACTCCCACAAATGATCCCTGGGAGCAGGTTCAGTCATTTTAATCGGAAAGCATGTACCTGAAAGGGAAGCAGAGAAAGGATGCCACTCAGGCGTGGAGAAGAGAAGGGGGCCAAGGGAATTAATTTCTCTCTATTCACAGTTTTGCCTGGCTTTTTGATGTTCTCCCTCATAGAGACTGCCATGAGCATAGACAGCCACTGGAAAGCCAGGGGTGGGTAAGGGTGAAACCTGTGTCCCTAACCCACACACAAAATTCAGGCATGACATCTTATCATAACAGATTGACTTTGCTCCATTTCCCTTTTTTTTTTTAAATCTTTACATTTCTAATATTCACAGCATGAGAATTCCTTATTATTTTTTGCCTCTTTTTACTTAAATAAAATTCAATATAAAGATTCGAGCCATAACTACCCAGGAAACTGTCAGAATGATCTAATATCTGAAGTCCCAGACCAGAGCTTTACCATGAAACAGACCATCAGTGAAATTATGAAATAGAGATGCAAACGATGCGCAAGCATTTATTTTGCTATTGCCTTGAGGATACCCAAACCAAGGAAGGCAGGCAGTCTTCTGAGGTTAGATCTGTGAGTGAGGTTCTCACTGGAGCGGCATCAGGAGCCCTCTGGAATGTGTGTTACATTTGGGCTCATCTTAAGAGTTGCTGACTCAGAAGGTCTGGAGCTGGGACCCAGGGATCTGCCTTTCTAGCAAATTCCCACATGAGGCTGATGCTGCTAATTCAGGGCTCCTGCTTTGAGAGTCACTCTTCCATGCCATGTGAGGATCTAGATGTGTCAAAAGATTAAGAAAATGGACTGGGATTCTCAAATGACTCTATGTTTAGACAATGTATATACAACATATGATTATTTTCATCATTCTCGTATGTCTCCTTTTTTAAAAAATTCTCATGATCCTCTAGATACCTATTTGTGGCATAATTTTCACTCAGTGCTCAAGAAAACCTGTAATGGACTATACAAATATTCTGTGTCCTCATTTCTTGTCTATTCGATCTGCCAGTTTCTGAGAAAGGGATGTTAAATCTCTCACTGTGAATGTAGACTTCCAATTTATTCTTTTGCTTTATTTATATTTCAAAGCAATAATGAAAATTGTAAATTGCTTTATGATTCTTCTCTCTTTCTTAGTAGGTGATTTATTAATATAATGCATCTTTCCTTTTTCCTTCTCAGTGCTTTCACTCTTGAGTTATATTTTGTCATTTTAACATTTTTTACTCCTGTTTTCTTTTTATTAACATTTGCCTGGCATATAATTTTCTTCCCCTTTATTTTCAAACTTTCTGCATCATTTGGTTTTATATTTGCCTCTTGTAAACAGCTCCTAACTGGATTTTTAAATTCAATCTGAGAGTCTATGTCATTAAAATAAGATTGTGATTCCTGACATGTTTTTCCTTTCTGCTATCCTGTTTTGACTTTCTGTTTAGTGTGCACAGTTTTTACTTCTTTTTTTTTCCAATCTCTTGTTAGCAAAAATGTTCTTTTTCTTTCCTAATTACTTGGAAATCACCTCTATTAGTGCTGTTCTTTAAATAACTACCTTAAAAATTTTAATATGCATCTTTAAATATATTTTCCAAAACTAAAAATTAATTTATTTGTTTGTTCAGCAAGCATTCAATGCCTGCCTACCCTGAGTGAGGCACTGTCCTGATAGCAGGGATTCTGCAGAGAATGAATAATAATCTCATGGACTTTACATTCTGCTTGGAGGAGAAAAGCAATAGTGACATTAAAGACAGTGGGTGATTATGCCAGCAAGGGGGCCAGTGAGAGACAGGGAAGGCAGTGGGAGGTGAGGGGGGCCAGGTGGGTCAGAGTGAGGAACTCCACTTTTGCACCGAGTCAGTTGGGAGCCAGTGGAAGGTCTTGACAGGAGGAGAGAAGCACTCTGACTTGGGTTTAAGCAGGGTCACTCTGACTGCAGTTGACAATCTAAGGAAGGAAACCCAAGGCAGAAGAGCAGAAGGCTCTTGCAAAGATCAGGTGAAATATAAGGGTGGTTTGGATCAGAGGAGTAGCAAGGGCGATGAAAAGTGGTCAAATTCTGGACATATTTTAGAGATAGGGCCAGAAATAAAGTTTGCTGGCAAACCAGAATTGTGGCATGAGTGAAAGAGAAGAGATGGGGATGACAGAGATGCTTTTGTTGACCTGACTCTAGTGAGGCTCCTCCAAGCCCTGGGGCCCCCCCC
>NW_027528362.1:4719340-4740900 GCF_008692635.1 Crocuta crocuta | reverse complement strand
TGGCCCACTTAGACCAGTTTTAGCAAGAATTCTGCTCGGTTGGTTTGGTGAAAATACCTCATCCTTGACACCAGTATGGACTGGATGTTTGTGTCCCTCCCCCCAACCAAACATTCATATGTTGAAATCTAATCTCCAGTGTGGTGGGACATAATTAAGACATAAAGGTAGACCCCTCATAAAGAGGGTCTGTGACCTTATAAGAGTCAGGAGGGAGCTGGCTTCCTCTCTCTCTCTTTCCTCTCCACCATGTGAAGATGCTAGAAGTTGGTCATCTGCAACCCGGAAGAGAGTTCTCACCAGAATCCCGCCATTCTGGTGCTCTAATGGAAGACATCCAGCTTCCAGGATTATGAGAAATGAGTTTCTGTTTTCCCAAGCCACCCAGTCTATGGCACTTGATTATAGCAGCCTGAGCTAAGGCAGTATCTTATCACCCTGGCTTTCCTTTAGCAAGATCCCTGTTGAACTGCTTGAACATGAATCTTCTTAGCCTTGATGCTTCCTCTTAGCAATTTCCACCCACAGACTCCCACCTGACTCCTTAGCTATAAATTCCCACTCTCCTTGCTGTATTCAGAGTCAGGCCTGGCCTCTTCCTTACTGCAAACACTGCTGTAATAGGCCCTGTGAATAAAGTCAGCCTCGCTGTCTTTAACAAGTGTCTGAATAACTTTTCTATTTTTAAAATTATTTTTCATTTTTTATTTCTAAAAAATTTTTTATGTTTATTTACTTATTTTGAAAGGGAGAGAGAGGTGAGGGGGTGCAGACAGAAGGGAAGAGAGAGAGAGAGAGAGAGAGAGAGAGAGAATCCAAGCAGGCTCCACTCTGGTCAGCACAGAGCCTGATGTGGGCTTGAACTTGTGAACCATGAGACCATGACATGAGATGAAATCAAGAGCCAGCTGTTGAACCAACTGAGCCACCTAAGCACCCCAGAATATTTTTTTCCTTTAACAAGGATAACACTGAGATGGTTCATCTGAAGGATTAAAGGACCAGAGTTGCCATTAATGGTGGGAAAAACTGTGAGTTCTAGCAAGAAATATTGGGAATTAAGTCCAGAACATGTCAAATTTGAAATATCCACTATATATCCAAGTGTGATAAAATTTGAGATATCCACTATACATCCAAGCTATGGGGGGCATCAGGGCTAGAGGTAAACATTCAGCAGTTCTCCGCATAGACAGTATCTAAAGACAAGAACCTGAATGAACTCATTGAGGCAAGCAGTGCAGAACAGAAAGAGGTCCCAAAACGGAACCTTGGGACCGAGAACAGTTAGAAGTCAGGAAGAGAAAGAGAAACCAGGAAAAACACTTAAAAAATTGAGAAAATGGGCGCCTGGGTGGCTTAGTCAGTTAAGCGTCCGACTTTCGCTTAGGTCATGATCTCGCGGTTCGTGGGTTCGAGCTCCGCGTCGGGCTCTGTGCTGACTGCCAGCTCAGAGCCTGGAGCCTGTTTCAGAGTCTGTGACTCCCTCTCTCTGACCCTCCCCTGCTCACGCTGTCTCTCTCTCTCTCTCCTAGAAATAAATAAAACATTAAAAAAAAATTGAGAAAACAGAATGATAGGAGGGAAATCAGGTGGGTGCATGTCCCAGAAGCCAGGTGAAGACCGTGTTTCCAGAAGGAGAGAATGTCAAATTCTGCTGACAGTTCAAATACACTGAGCCCAGAGATCAGTCACTGGGATCAGCAGTGTCATCAAGACCGTTGGTGACATTCATAAGAGCAATTGTAATGAAAGAAAAAACCTGTTTGGAGTGTTTTTTAGAAATAATGAAAGGAGAAAGACTGGAGGCAATTATGGACAATATTTCTGAAGGGTTTTGCTGCAAAGGGAAGCAAAGAAAAGAGTTGCACTGATGGCCTCAATCAGGCCTGGAGAAAGTTTTTTTTTTTTTTTTCCCAAGATGGGAAAAATATTAACATGGCTGTATACTGATGGCAACAATCTGTTTGAGAGGAAATGGATCAAAACCAACTTTCGCAGAGGAGAGAAAAGAATTGATGGAGAGAAGGTAGACTATACGGACACCTCCTTTTCCCTGTTGGAATATATTTATTGAAGACACCAGACCACTTATCTTGTGGAGTTTCCCACAGTCTGGATGTTGCTCTTCGCATTGCTGTGGTATAATTTAGAATTTCTTTGGTGGCTTCTTAATATAATTGTTTTTATATAGTCAACTCTCTTTTTAAACAAAATATTATGTGAGTAATATTCACTGTGGGCAAAGCACAGGAAGTTGTGGCTTTCCGGTTGGAGGGGACAGGGTGGGAGAGCTGGAAAGGCCCGCTCGCCTGCGACCCTCGCCTCCCACACGAGAACAGGGAGCTGCAGCCCAGTTAGTGTGGGGCCCTGGGTCCGAACACCTCTGGGGTGGAGAATTAATACATAAGCATGGGTTTCTGTTCAAAGGGAGCTCTTGAACACCTCCACCTGTTCATACCATTGAACTGGGATGAGATCAACATATCGTTTCTTGAAACAGTGTGCAGATTTTCCACTTAAAACTATTGCCATGACTGGAGATTCTTTTCCATGGAGAGCAACCTCAGCTAACAATCCTGTTTTGGACTGAGGTCTTTGAGAATGTTCACAGACAAGATATCATTAAATACTAACTGCCAACCTCCTGATAAGAAAGAAGAGGCTCTGAAAGGTCAAGGAAGAAAGGCTATTATCACACAGATAATAAGTGGGTTTCTCTCCATATAATGTTCTCCTCTTTGGCTAGCGAGATAATGGCACTGACCACAGATATTAGCAGGGCTTGCACTTTAAGCGGTTTTGCCAGAAATGGGAATGCTTCCACGCTCAGACACTCTGTTTCCTAAATGATTAAAGGGACGTGCTCTCCAGATGACTGCAGAGCCAGAGCCACAAGCTGTGGCTACTGAACTAGGCAAAATTAACTGGCCCGTGGGAGGGTCAGAGCGTGGCCTCTGCAGGGTGCTCTCATAACTCAGCTAACCAGCCTGGGGAGCCTTCTAATTCTAATTAAAATTAGAGAGGGGGTATTTTACTTGCTTGTTGTCCATTCCACGTAGAATGTAGAAACCATTTCACTGTGTATAACATCATCTCTGATTAGAGCGTATTGGTTCGATTGAAACACAGCTTTGGGGTTTATTAGAAAGAGCAGTAATGGAACAGAAGGGAGTCAAGTATGTCAAAAAGGAGAGACTATTCAACAGGAACATTTCTTTATAAACACAGAGACCCTGTTTAGGGCTGTTGAGTTTCCTGTCTTCTCCAGACTTAAGGTAATTGCTAATATGCAATTAGGAGTTATTTTCACATCCTTATATTAAGAAGCAGAAAATTCATACATATTTACCAGATTGTTACATGTGACATATAATTTCTCTCTGCCTATAAATTATAAAATACCTTCACATTTTACACATCACTAGGTGGGGAAAGTGGAGGAAGACAATGAACAGAACAGGTAGTTAAAATGACTGTCCCACATCGGAGGCTGCCTGATTCTTTTCCCCACCAAAAACCCCACTGTGGAGAAAGAAAGAGATTCTCAAAATTCTGAAAGGCAGTAACTTAAGTGAAATATTCACATTCCAAGATAAAAGTGATTGATCCAGGTGACTTCCAGACACAGAATTCTCATACTCACAAAGATTCAAATAATTAACCATTAAACAGTGCTCCTTAATATAAGCTTGTAAACTGGGCATAAAGTCACATTTTCTAGCTTCCCTTCTAACACTGAAATCTTCACATTGATTTTCTTCTCCTCAGTTCTATTGCCCACATCCCAAGCTCCTTTTGATTATCTCAAATAAAATTAATTGCAAATAATAAACACTGATCAAATAATGACTTAAATCTTAGGCCACTGTAGACACTTGCCTTAATGAAACACCAGAAGAGACTAAAAACATATAGCTTAAAAAAAAAAATCACATAGGTTTAAAACTGATAGCTCACTGTTCAAATCTGATATTTAGTTGTTTACTAACATAGACAAATGATGAGATTTTATTTTATGTCTGAACCTAAAAATTTGGAAAATCTGGCAAACCCGGACCCACAGATTCTCCTGGAGTCTTCACATTGCCTCAGTCTCTGCTGCTCCTTATCATCCTTACACTCACTCTGTTTCACTTTGCAAAGCGTTTGAGCTTACAGTATATTCCCAAATATAAGCCCTATCCAAATGCACCCCCTTTCATAACAGAGGAATCTCTAAGATATAAATTGTAAAATCATGTTTTCTTGTTCCATTCAGTTATTCGTTTTTGACTCATTCCAACCGTGGCATGCCCAATGTTGACCATGGAGACTATAAAAATGATTACCATCTACTAGAATGGCTAACATCCGAAACCTGACAAAATTAAATGCTAACAAGGATGCACAGCAACAGAAATTCTCACTCCTTCGTGGTGGAAACCCAAAATGGTACAGTCACTTTAGAAGACGGTTTGCCAGTTTCTTCGTTTCCCTTCAAAATCCATACACTGAAACACAACCGTTCCCCCAATATGATACTATTAGGAGGTGTGAGCTTTGGGAGGTAATTGGGAGTAGATGAGGTCATGTGGTAGAGTCCTCAAGATGGGATTAGTGCCCTTACAACAATCACAATAAGGCTTGCTCTCCTCTCTGCACTCCGCCATGTGAGGATACAACAGAAGTCACAGTCTACACCCCAGAAGAGAGCTCTCACCGAGAGCCTGATTATACTGGTTCCCTGCTCTCAGACTCCCAGTCTCCAGACTCTGAGATATAAATTGCTGTAGACCACTCCACCTACGGTACTTTGTTATATAGCAGCCTGAACTAAGATTTACACGACTGTTTGTAGCAGCTTTATATTCATAACTGCCCAAACTGGAAGCGACAAGATGTCCTTCAATATGCGATATGGATAAACAAACTGTGGTACGTGCATAAAATGGAATATTATTCAGTGATAATAAGGAACAAGCTATTAATTCACACAACATGAATGAATCTTAAATGCACTGTGTGAAGTAAAAAAAAAAAAAAAAACTACTCTGAATAGCTATATGTGTATGACATTCTGGGGGAGGGGGGGTGTCTAAGGACAGGAAACAGATCAGTGGTGGCCAGGAGTCTGAAGAGGAATGTTTGACTAGTGGAAGCACAGGACACTTTTTAAGGTCATGTAATTAATCTGCCTGGTACGGCAGTGGTAGATACATCATGTATCTATGCATTTGTCAAACCCGCCAACTTTACAGCACAAAGAATGAACCTCAGTGTAAACAAATTAAAAAATTATTTAGGAGGTCAGGATTTCCCAGGATGGAATGGAGACCAAAGAATCTAACTGTATCATAAACGTATGAAATAATCTCATAGAAGGAGGGGGGAGGAGGAAAGGTACTGATCTAGTAACTTTGGAAATGAGTGGAGGCTGCAAATGGAACCGCACATGGGCCTGTACTCCAGTCGGGAAAGCTTTTCCCACGGGAAAGCAGGCTAACAATTTTGAAACCATGATACATGTACAGATAGGGCCCCAACTTACAATGTTTCAACTTGCAATTTTTTTAATGTTTTATTTATTTCTGAGGGAGACAGAGAGAGAGAGAGAGCAGGTGAGGGTCAGAGAGAGAGGGAGACACAGAATCAGAAGCAGGCTCCAGGCTCTGAGCTGTCAGCACAGAGCCCGACGTGGGGCTCAAACTCACAAACCGTGAGATCATGACCTGAGCCAAAGTCTGACGCTTAACTGACTGAGCCACCCAGGCGCCCCTCAACTTGCAATTTTTTTGACTTTACGTTGATACAAAAGCAATGCATGTTCAGTGGAAACCACGTGTCCAATTCTGAAGTGGGATCTTTTCCTGGTTGAGCCATATGCAGTATTATCCTCTCTCCTGGTGCTGATCAGCAGCAAGGGGGCCCCAGGGCAGCCACACGATCACACTTACAACCCTTCTGTACCCATAAAAACTTTCAGTACAGGGGCGCCTGGGTGGCTCAGTCAGTTGAGCGTCCGACTTCGGCTCAGGTCATGATCTCGTGGTTCTAGGTTCGAGCCCCACTAGCTCAGAGCCTAGAGCCTGTTGCAGATTCTGTATCTCCCTCTCTCTCTGACCCTCCCCCGTGCACGCTGTCTCTCTCTCTCCCAGAAATAAATAAAACATTAAAAAAAACCTTTCAGTATTCAATAAATCCTATGATAATAAACATTTTCTTATAAAATACGCTCTGTGTTAGATGATTTTGCCCAACTGTAGGCTCATGTAAGTGTTCTGAGCACATTTAAGGTGGGCTAGGCTAAGCTATGGTGTTCAATAGATTGGGTGTATTGAATGCATTTTTGACTTATGATATTTATCTTACGATGGATTTATGGGGATGTAACCGCATCCAGAGTCAAAGAAGAATCTGTATGCTAGAACTGAACAAGTAAGTAAATGGATAGCAGATGGTGGGAGAAGGTTTTCCACGGTAGGAAAGGAAGTTACAAACAGGCAAAGGAAGGCTAAAATGATCCATGTGGTGATGGATTAGAACTGGAGACTCTAATATGAACTCATGTTCAATAATACAGATGCAGGTTGATACATATGGAAACATTTATAGATACATGTATATCTACACACACACACACACACACACACACACACACACGGGTTAGCATACTCACATATATTTCCTGGCTCTCTCAGAAGATCTAGAAGCAATGACACTCCACTAGTGATGAACACACCCAGTGTGTGTCCCCAATCAGTGGTTTCTAATACCACTCTCCAATAAAAGGAACGAGGGCTCCTTGGAGAAATGTCTGATTCTAGGGATTCTAGGGCAGGTTACGCAGAACAGGCATCCTGTAGCACCAGGAAGTGCTCAAAAAAAAAAATAAATAAATGAATGGAACTGTGTAAAGGGGATCCCGGAGCCAGCCAGAAAGAGCCCAGTGGCCAAATCTGGAAGAATTCGAGCAACAAAATAAATAATGAAGTATTGGATTGTAACCCACTGTATAAAATAAATATGCATGAACCCATACGAATATAAATGATTGACTAAATAAATAAATGGGGAAGAAGAGACAAATCTCCCATACAGAAGAATTCCAAATAATTTATGTAAATACTCCCTCCTGACGGAAGCTGAGTGTGGGCTGCACTTAGAGACCTGGTTCCAGCAAACGGCATCAGGGGAAATGAGGACATTGGAGAACCCTGATGAAAACTACCCGAGCCAGGTGATGAAGGGTGATGTCATCAGTGATAAGTCATGCTGATTGTATGACACATGTCCTCTCATAGGATGTGATGAGAATGACACTTCACCTCAGCTGTCTTTCTCCCCCAAACCAATAACCCTAGTCTACCTATGATAAAAACATAAAAGCCAAAATGAGGGACATTCTACAAACGACTTACATTCTACAAACTTACATACGACAAACTATCTGACTAGCACAACTCAAAACTGCCAACATCCTGAAAAACAAGGAAAGTCACAAACTGTCACAGACCAGAGGAGGCTCAGGAGACAGGATGTCTAAATGCAATGTGGTGTCCCAGACTGGAACCCAAAACAGAACACAGACATTAAGGGAAGGCTGTGAAATCTAAACAGAGTCTGAGGTTTCCTGAAGAGTACGTACCAATGTTGATTCCTTATCTGTGACAAATGAACTATGGTAATGTCACATGATAACAATATCCTAATGAAACTGGATGAGGGATATATGGAAATTCTCAGTACTGTTTTTACAAATCTATCTCCATACTATCTGTAAATCTGAAACTATTCTAAATTGAAAAGTTTATTTCAAAGCAAACAAACAGAAGGAAATCTTGGGGGTGGGGGTCCCAATCCAGAGGGGATGGATTCCCCCTGCTGAGCACACTATACTCCTAGTGAGCTCTTAATTCTTCCTTCAGAGCTCAGCTGAAATGGGACTTCCTCCAAGCTGTTCCTGATCCCAAAATTGGGTGCTTTCTTTGTTACTTCTCCTCAGATCCTTTCCTTATTCCCAGCAATTACATCACTATGCTCTCCTTTGGTAAACACTGTTTTAAATCTGTGTCCTTGACCATGCTTTAAGCTCCAGGAGGATGGATAAGGTGTCTGGCTTGCTCTCCTCTGCATTCGCAACACCCAGCAGAGAACATGGCGCTAGCTGATGCACAACGAATCTCTTTGGAAGGGGTGGAGAAGGAAGGAAAATGGAGATGGGAGAGAAGAGAAGGAAGGAAGAAGGGATGGATATGTATTATGAAAGGGTAACTATCACGGGATGAGGAAAATATATTCTGCACCTGGGGCAGTGAGCAATGAGCAGGTAGAGGACAGAGGATTTTCAGGGCACTGAAAACACTCTGTAAGATACCATAATGGTGGCGGGGCGCCTGGGTGGTTCAGTCGGTTAAGCGTCCGACTTTGGCTCAGGTCATGATCTCACGGTTCGTGGGTTCGAGCCCCGCATCAGGCTCTGTGCTGACAGCTCAGAGCCTGGATCCTGCTTCAGATTCTGTGTCTCCCTCTCTCTCTGCCCCTCCCCTGCTCTGTCTCTGTCTCTCTCTCTCTCTCTCAAAAATAAATGGATATTAAAAAAATTTTTAAAGATACTATAATGGTGGAAACACATCATTATACATTTGTCAAAATACTTAGAATACAAAACATCATAAGTGAATGATAAAATAAACCATACACTTAGGGTGATAACTTTGGCAAGGAAATTCATTTATTGTAACAAACATGCCACCCGGGGGGGTGATGTTGACGGTGAGGGAAGATACAGGCGTGAAGTCAGGGGTATGTGAGAGCTGTCTGTATCCTCCTCTCGATTTTGTTGTGAACCGAGAACTGCTCTGAAACCTAAAGTTTATTAAGAAAAAACACACAGACACACACACACAGACACACACACACACACACACACACACAGTCAACTTTCCAAAATATAAATAATATGCCTTATAACAATTATACAAAAGAACATAGGCAATTAACATGCACACGCATGTACGTGTCCATAGATACACAGAACACTTTGCATAAATATGTAAAACGTATACAAAATCTCTTCCCCAGACGACCACCATGGGGCAAGGTGGATTTTGCTTCTTTATTCTTGTTTTCTTGTGCTTCCTTTTTACCCTCTAAAAGCAACATTGCAAACTCCAGGTCCAACTGTTCTGACGGAATCCATACCCTGCCTGTAATACATTTTTTTATTTCAAAGCATGCCCATTTCCTAATGTTACCAGTTACTTGACAGGCTTCCTATGTGTCTCCAAATCCATATTTTATACCACCTTGCAATTAAATCTTCAACAGATACAGTTCAACAACGTCCAGGAGCGGGAAGGGACGCACTGCCTCGTAGGCGATAAAAATTCACAGTAAAGCCACAGATGTAGCAGAGTGAGAATTACTGCACCAGCAGGAAGTGAAGATAAAAGAGGATTACACATGATGAAATGCAGTAATTGACTAGAAGTCACCGAAAATACCAGATGGATGTCACTGCTCTATATAACTCTAATGGCCTGTACACTTTATTGAGCATCGCTGAAGGTTCACTTTTGGTATTTTCTTGAGAGTAATTGAAGTTTATTGATACGCTATTATTGCCCAGTTTAGATGTGACCATAAAAAAATATAGTTTGATATACTTGCATCTCCATAGAAATCTTGGGCTTTGCCTCTTAAAATAAAGTCTCATAGTAATAATTGCCATAATATTTATTCCTCTTCCTCCATTAGACCTTTACGTAGAATATGGACAGTAACTGCTCCAGATAGCATTGAAATTGCAGGGATATTTTCGGCAGTGATTGGTGCATAAGAGATCAGACATGCAATTTTGGCTACTACCAAGGGAGACTGACAAAGGATTTTTACGTTCAAGGTAAAAGAAAACAAATTTATATGCTGAAATGAGTTGCCAGAGGTGGTGCAGCTGCCTGTTCGTTATCACGGGTTTATTTCCCATTTAGTTTTCAACATAGGAAGGGGATAAAAATAACTGTATATCCAAGCTGGAATATTCGTTCTATAAACACGGAGGCCTCAGATCTCAGCAAAAGACCTCCCAGCATACTAAGCAAAGGCCATTTCCCTCCACAACAAACATTTTAAATTACGCTGGAAATAATGGGTGTGAAAACGATCGCTTCTCAGAGCCGCCAAGAAAAACTCTCCATGGGAATTCCAGGGACAGCTCGAATCTTCTCACTGACAAGTTAGTATAAACCGATGAGGAGCTGCTATAAGGCCCAAGTCAAAGGGCCACGCAACTTGATTATATTTTCACAAGCTGAAAATTAAATTCCATTACTAAAGAAAACAATCGGATGCTGGGCTCTGGTGAGCTGTGTGGACTAACGTGCAGCCAAGAAAGAAATGCGTGGCCTGACCATTTGGAACCTGAGGCTTGTCGGAGGAAACAGAGACGGGGGAAGGTGGGTCCCAGCTGGGGGAGGCCCCCGGCATTTCTCCCCGCCCAGCCCCCTCTCCAGCTCACAGACACATGCCCCATCTCCCTGGACACACCCCACAGGTGCCACCTCAACACACTTTCTTCCATGGGGGCCACCTGCAGTGCTGAGAGCAAGGTTCTACTGGGATGCAGGCCTGCACCCTCCACCGATACCTCCTGTCCCAGAGCAGAGTTTCTCAAAGGGCTTTTGTCCACGGACCACCTGCATGGGGGGTCTCCTGGAGTATGTGTTAAAAATTCAGAATCCTAGGCTCCACACCAGATCCCTCGAATCAGAATCGTTGGGAAATCTCGGCATTTTTTAACAATTAAGGTATAGTTGACCCACAATGTTCTATGAGTTTCAGGTGATCACCATAGTGATTCCACCACTCTACACGCTGTGCTCACGGCACGCGTAGCCGCCATCTGTCACCATACATGCTAGTACGGTACCACTGACTATATTCCCGATGCTGCACCTTCCATCCCCATGACTTACTCATTCTGTAACTGCAAACCTGTACAGAATCTCTGCATTTTTATTAAGCTCCCCAGGAGAATCTCATTCACAGCGAAGTATAAGAAGGATTGACTTATAGTTTACAATAACCTGCTTCTGGACAGAAAGGAAATCGAGTAAAGGGAAGAGTGGGTATGTTAGAGGCAGGAAGAAACTCCTGGAGGCATAGTGCCTCACTCTGTATTCGGCACATAATGTAGGCTCTTGGTAGGTAAATGAATGTGTGCATGAATGTATGAATGAAAAAAAAATCAAATGAATGAAGGAGTCATCTCTTTCATGGAGGTATCCTGTGTTTTCACAAGTTTTATCAAACATGTCTGCACCTACTTCTATTTTGATGGCGGGAAGAAATCAAATGTGTAAGCGGTTTGCTCTTCTAAGAATAGGATGACCAGGAGATTGGCCCACAAACTCTGTAGAGCTGGCTGTGCTACAACAAGCAGCAAGTGCGTGGGCAGAAGAGAGAGATGCTAGGACCCTGAGCAGCTCAGCCCGCCTGGCGCTGCTTGGACATGGTGGAGAAAGACAACAGCTCCCAGGTGTGGACGATGTCTTCTCTCTTTGTTTTCTATCGCCTCATGGTCTTGATTATGAAACAAAGCTCATAACACATCCAAGGGCATATTTCCATTTTGCAACTCACACAGTTCAGAGCATTGTACTGAGAACAGCAAGCCATATGCCATTATTATTATTGTTATGCGCTGGCACACCTTGCCCATCTGGCATGTCTGTCTCTTTTTCCTCTTCGCTTTCCTCTTCCCGTATGTACATATTCAACAAGTAATGTGGATTTCAGTCTGGGACTGGGGGCTATGTATGGCAAGCACAGAAGCAAACACCAGATTTGTTTTCATTGTTGTTTCTTCCTTAAGAATCAAGGCACATTGACTTAGCAAAAGAGTTAAGCAGTGACTTGGGGCCAGGTTCTGTGTGAGGCTCCAGAGGTATCAAACTGTGTGAAGCCCAGTCCACAGCCTCAAGGAGTCCCACCTGGTCAAGGAGACTGGGGGGAGTTAAATTCTGCCCTCCTAAAATTCACATGTTGAAATTCTAACCCTCAGTACCTCAAAGTGTTTTCAGACATGGGGCGCCTGAGTGGCTCAGTCAGTTAAGCATCTGACTTTAGCTCAGGTCGCAATCTCACCATTCATGAGTGAGAGCCTCACGTCGGGCTCTGTGCTGAAAGCTCGGAGCCTGGAGCCTGCTTCAGATTCTGTGTTGCCCTCTCTCTCTGCCCCCGCCCCTCTCTGTTTCTCTCTCAAAGATGAAAAAATACTAAAAAAATGTTTTCAGACATAAGGTATTTAAAAAGGTNTGATTGATTGGCTAGAGCTTAAAGCCTTGCTGGCTGTTGGTTGTCCCTAAGTTTCAATTTAGGCATTTTAGGCTTAGATTTTGTTTGCTTAAGTAACTACTAAGCCATTAGTCTCACTGTAGTCTAATGCCCCTCCCCCTATTTAATTAATTGAACCCTGTGCCCTTATGATTAATTCCCCCTTTTAAACTTAAGTTGCTTTTGTTACTTGAAACCAAGAAACCAATACAGTACAGAACTGTTGCAAAAAGTCCTGGGTGTGTAAGTTGTAGCAAAAAGTCCCATGAACAGGGCGCCTGGGTGGCTCAGTTGGTTAAGCATCCGACTCTTGATTTCCGCTCAGGTCATGATCTCATGGTTCAAGAGTTCAAGCCCCCTTGAGCCTGCTGGGGATTCTCTCTCCTTCTACCCCTCTCAAAATAAAGAAATTAAAAGTTTGTTTAAAAAAGTCACAGGAACACTAAAGCCTTGCATATATACGATGTCACTCCCACTGTGAATTTCCTTGTGCATATGAACAATGCCTGCGTGACACTCATTGTATATCAACAGACATTCTCCAGCCCCAACTCAAGTGCCTTCAAGGCCCTCCTGGAAAACAAGGCTGGCTGTCATTGGTTGGGATATGCCCAGGCTCTTCTGTTGCCATTATGATAATGGATTGGGACAGTGCAACTCAGATAAAAAAAAAAAAATCAGCTCAGCAGTGTCCAGCCCAGAACATCAAAACACAATGGTAATCACTTACATCAGTCACAAGTGGCTCCACTTAACAGGCTTTTTGAAGAAAAAAAAAAGAGGAGAAAAGAGCATTCTTGTTGCTGCATTGAAAAGTGTGAAAATGATCGTTTGTATAACACAGCTTCTGCCTCGAAACTGATATGCCCACAATGTAGATGGAGATCAAAATAGCGAGCACAGACAAACAAATAATGCAAAAGGGTCTCAAGAAGAACACCCATGGTTTCGTTTTCTGATTTATTTAAAAGGCTCACAGGTTGCAAGCCTCCTTTCTTTCTCATTTCCAAAGCCGGGGTTTGTCATGCCTGTCCCGTGCCAGTGTGACTGAGCTAGGTCTCCAGCGCCCTTCTTTAAAGTGTGCATAAAGCAGAGGTGCCCAGAGCTTGCCCAGAGCACCAGACCCAGCTGCCACGGTCCTGGAATGCGGGCCACTGTGGGCCCAGAGCGATGAAAGCCCAGGATCAGGCATCTCCAATGCTTTGATTTGCAAGAACAGCTTGACACCCATAGCAACGTGGCTAACGTGAAAAACACAAGATAAAAACATTCCATTTAATTAAAAGCCCACAGTTCAATGGTAGTATAATTATTACAAGTGCATTTTATGGCTGTCTGCATTCATTTTGGGTACATAAATTAATATGCAAATTGCCAGGCCCTCTCGTGTTCTTAAGAAGTTCCCCTATCAATCTTTTCTCCGACACGTCAATTGCATAAAGCGTGGCTTTTTAAATGCAAAATGAAATTCACATTTATGGTTCTTCTGAAATCTCCCTGTGCCGGCAAGCTTTGTTTTAGATGAAGACTGTTTAATTAACAGAGCTCACCTCTCTCAGAGGACCTTCAGGACCACAGAAGGGAGGCCAAGATACTCTGTGGTCTTCTGGCTAATCAGGATTAGAGACTATTTTCCATCTCAAGGACCACCTATCAAGGTATTTGTGATTCTCCCATTCAGCCCACCAAGGACTTTATTATGGGAAAATATTGTTCTGATTTACAAAAATGCAAATTCCCAAACCGCAGAGAGATGAACTTAATATTATTCACTGGGAAATTCTATAACGAATTACTTAACAGATGGTTTGTAGGCATTCAGAAAATACCTTGCACACGGGCCACAGACCCTAAGAAGCGGTGTGGGCTCTCTAAGAATGAGATGTGCCCGACTGCCCTCATTTCCTTCTTTGAGTTCCACACTGGCTTAACAGGAGCATTCCATAAATAGATCTCAAAGGTTTTTGGAAAAACTCTTTCATGACCTCCTAGCAGACATATTTAGTAGATGAGCCAGCTGTTTGAATAGCCACATCTAGAATTTATGGGACTATCAGGGACTCAAAGGTGGGACTTTTGGGTAAGCTCTGACTCCATGTTTGGTACTGCTCCTTTATTATTTCTAGAGCCGATCTGAACAAAGTGAAGGAAACCAGAATATGGCACCCCCAAAATATGCCTCTCTGACACAAAAAGTGTTCTGAGCGAAAGGTAATTAAGAAACAGCAAAGGCAGGAAAAGCTTCCCATCCTCCTCAAATTTGCTAAAAAGCAGGATATCAATTTGCAAAGATGTCCCTTTTCCCCTCTTACCAGGAAGGACAAAAGTTAATCAATAGACATAACTTTAGACCCTCATCAGCCTGGAGATGGCACTAGAGGAATCCACATAACAAACTTCACCAACTATCCTTGATCCATTGGTTTCCCATGTGTTTGCCTTCAACACTGGGTCCTTTTCCTTTGTCTTCTCACTTCTCTAAAAACTTACTGTTCCTTTATGAAGATGCTGTATACACTCAAGTTCTAACTAACCCTTTGAGTTACGTACCTCTGGCTGTTCCGATGTGTTACGTGGTTGTGGACGTGGTAATAAACCTCTGCTTGCTTTTCTCTAGTTAATAATAATTTGTCTTATGTTGGCCTAATTTAAAGGGCCCAACTAGAGAACCTAAGATGGGTGGAGGACAGATTTTCCTCCCCTACAAAAATCAGAGAAAATGTGCTTGAAAAATGTATAAATGTCTCAATCCTAGGAGGGATATACTCTTTCACAGAATTAAAAAAAAATTTTTTTTAGGTTTTACTTTATATTTGACAGAGAGACAGACAGAGTCAGAGAGCAAGCACGGAAGCAGGCTCCAGGCTCTGAGCTGTCAGCACAGAGCCCGATGCGGGGCTCAAACCCACTGTGAGATCATGACCTGAGCCGAAAGCTGGATGCTTGACCAACTGAGCTACCCAGGGGCCCCCACTCTTTGTCAGAATTAAAACCCCTGAAGTAAAAATATCTCAAGAGACTGAACCTATTTGATGAAAAACCTTTCTAAGAACAAGATTGACTTAACAGCTCATTAAACACACACACACACACATACATACACACTAAAGTTTTGGTTGCCTGTAAACCTAAGAGTGTCTTTTAGCTTGACATGGATGCCTAAGTAATGATAATAGATTTCATTAAAATAAGAATTATAGAACACAAACTAAATGAGGGCAAGGTCTTAGTCTTATTCACTACCTGAGCCAAGAACAGTGACTAGCACATAGTAGGCGTTCAATAAATATTTATAACATGACAGAGTTTCCATCTACCTTTTTAAATTATTAATAGAATTTACAGTGATTATAGAAAATTTAGCAAGCACAGAAAGACACAAAGAAGAAATACAAATTATCCTTAACCCTGAGATCATCTCTATTAATATCTTAGCATATTCCCTTCAAGTCTTTTGCATTTTTCACATGTAAGTAAATAATTTTGCATCATAACTTACATTATATAAAATTGTTCTACATCATTAAAATCTTCATAAATGCAATTTATGTAACTATATAACAGTCCACTGTTATAACTACATAACAGTGTCTTGGATATACTGCCACAACTGTTAGCTATTCGGACTGTTTCAAACCTTTCATATATTTAAACTGCAATAAGTATCCCTGTGTGCAAGGCCTTCTCTATATTTCAGAATGAATAAGAATTTTCTCGCAGCTGGAGATGTCCAGAAGTAAAGTTAGTTCCCTTGTGAAAATAACCAAGAAGGCAATTATTCCTACTAAAGTATGAAGGAGTTCGGGACAGTCCCTCTCCCCCTTTCCCAGAATATGCCACTTTGGCATGTTGATAATTTTGAGCTTAAGGCACTTGAGATCCCAAGGGCTCAAAACAAACTTTTGCCCCTCCATTAACTACACAGAAGAATCAAAATTGGGGGTCTTTCCCAAAATAAGGGTTATTAGTAGAGATAAATTTTATCTGAGGACACATCAGTATAGTAGGGCAAACATTTAATTACCAAACATCTGCTCTTATTATTGCCCCGTGAAATGTCGTCCTTCCCTCTGAAATCCCAGACCCCTCCCCCTTTCTCTTTGGTTCAGAATGACATATATACCTCATTTTGCCTGACTGTCTTTGGAATTTCCATGTCTGTGGATACCCCGTATGTACGCCTATTACATTTTTAAAAGAAACCATGGGACATCGAGGACTTTACTCAAACAAGCTTGTTAGGTTCCTCCCTGTCTACTGTGCCTTGTTCACAGTATAATGGGGTTCTCTATGGTGACACACAGAAAATGCAGGCCTGAAACTTCCCAACAGTGTGTTCACAGTATAATGGGGTTCTCTATGGTGACACACAGAAAATGCAGGCCTGAAACTTCCCAACAGTGTTCAGTTAAAAGATAATCGTATGGGTCATTCAAGATATTCTTCAATTATTTTTTCTTTAGCTTGCTATCAAATAAAACGATGTGCAAGTAAAAAGATTATAAAGTTTTATATAACTTATGGACCCTGAAGAATGTTAACCGTAAGCCCCAGGGGCCAGAAAACCATTTTGGACATTTTTAATCTAGCATTTTCTCATTTCTCTACCTTCTCTTCTCCACATCAGTTGCTGAAATCATTTTGTTCCCATAAATTTACTTTCCTTCCCTAAGGTAGCCTAGTCTGTTTTACTCCCCTCTCTTACCTAATAGCAAATCCCACAGATTCTAACTTCCTACCTATCTATCCCTCCCTCCTTATTTCTGGTGGAGCCCAAGCCAGAAATAAGCTCTGGTAGATCTCAGGCTGAGCTGAGGAGTGTAATAAGCCAAGGGCTACCCACTAGGTAACCGTATGAAGAGCCATTCTAATTTCCTCCCTCAGCAAATGCCCTGATACTTGCTTTTTCATACTGTTCTTCCACTTAGGTTGCTTACAGGGTATTTGAATGGCTTACACCACATTATGACCTAATTCATGTTGTCTAAATATTACTGAACCCTCATCAGGAAACTCCCATTTGGAATGTTTTCAATCATGACAGCAAATGTCTGGTCTCTCCTCACACCGCGCATCAGATGGAGAACCTTCTAACACAATCTATAGCTGTAAACCAGCAGTTATGTGTGTGTCAGACGTGGGACACCAGCTCATTGCTCTGTATCTGGATGGATGGTGCTCTATCTACTGACAAAAACAAGTGGATACTGGCTTGTAATCATTTTTACTCAACTAAGATAATGGTTAATGTAGTTGTTTCTGAAAATAGTTTTCAAATTACCCAAACGGTACAAGCCTATTGTCACACATCTTAAAATCTCAATGAAACTGCTCAATGCTGAACACTCAGAAGCAAAATAAACATTCAGTTCTTGTCAGGTAGAGAAAACTCCAGAATGAATTAATACATTCCATTTTGGGGGTAGACTGGATTATTGTTCCCCATTCTGTAGCTCTCCTTCTGTCCTCACAATCTGTCTTGTGATGCTGAAGTGTATTCCCCACCCCATTAAGGTTAGATTTCACTATGGATTTGTTTCAGCCAATGGAATATGGGTGGAAGTGATTATGTTCCAGTACTGACCCAAGGCTTTAAGAGGCACTGTGTGTTTCTACTCACCTTTCTAGAAGCTTCCAACTAGTGCCATGAGAAGAATATGCCCCACCGAGCCCACATCTCCAGGAGACTGAGAGACATGAGACCTGCCAAGCCCACTGGAACCTAGCTTACATCAACTAAAACTCCCATCTGATCATGGGCTGGATTATGTCTTCCCAAAATTTATTGTTAAACTCCTAACCCCTCGTACCTCAGAATGTGACTGTATTTTGAGATAGAACCTTTAAAGAGGTAAGGCCAAATGAGTTCATATGGCTGGGCCCTAATCCAATCTGACTAATATCCTTACAATCAGAGATTAGGCCACAGACATGTGAATGCATAGAAGGAAGACCATGTGAATACATGTGAAGGAAGAGAGACCATCTTTCATTTGAAGGCCAGGGACCATCTTTCATTTGTCCCTACATCCAGGACAATGCCTAGCCTCGAGCAGCCATTCAGTAAAGAATTGTGGAATGAATGAATGAGAGAGAAGGAACGCAATGCACAAATAAATGAATGAATGCTGCCCCTGGCTAAGAAAAGTAATCAAGGAAATATGAGAGATGAATGGTTTTGAAAACTCAAGGACCAAGTTTGGGGTGTCTTTTAGAGTTTATTTGCAAAGAAGAGAAAGGAGCTCTGTTTGTCTGTTTGTTGGGTTTCTTCCTCCCACTGACCATGCATGTTCAGGGCACCTGGGTGGCTCAGTTGACTGAGTGTCCAACTCTTGATTTTGGCTCAGGTTAGGTCCCATGTTGGGTTCTGCACTGGGCATGGAGCCTGCTTAGGGCTCTGTCTGTCTCTCCCTCTGCCCCTCTCCCCCACTCCTGTGTTCTCTCTCTCTCTCAAATTAAAAATTAAAAAAAAAAAAAATGAGAAACTCCATGTTCAAATGTCTGTTTCTTTTTAGTCCATTTTTGTAAATGCTATAACTCTGAAACAAAGGATTATCTAAGAAGCAAGTAACCATATATCAGGCAGCAATAAGGTTGCTGCAGAGTCCGCAATCTGTGAAACACAAGCACGTGGCCTCCCTAAGACCTTACTCTGCAGCACATATCACAGGAGAACTGAGAGTCTGAGAGCACCCATCCAATACCAAGGACTACAGGATGGCAAGGGCATATTTGTGAGAAGTAAAAGGGATTGATGACTACAAATGTTCACTGAGGCAATGCATGTGGCTGCTGTCTTTTAATAATCAAGAACTATGTCCCTTCTACATTCAACAGTTTCTTAATGGTTTCATAAGATTCATAATACTCCTCTCAGATATGGTTTTGAAGCAGTAATTAACTCATTATTGTGTTCTATGGACTGACTGTTTGTGTCCCTTCCAAATTCCTATGTTGACTCCCTAACCCCTAATATGACGGCATTTGGAGGGAATTAGGTTTTTTTTTTTTTTCAAATGTTTTATTTATTTCTGAGAGAGAGAGAGACAGAGACAGTGTGAGCAGGGGAGGGTCAGAGAGAGAGGGAGACACAGTAGCTGAAACAGGCTCCAGGCTCTGAGCTAGCTGTCAGCACAGAGCCCGACGCGGGGCTCGAACCCACGAACCGTGAGATCATGACCCGAGCTGAAGTCAGACGCTTAACCGACTGAGCCACCCAGGCTCCCCGGGAATTAGGTTTAAATGAGGTCATGAGGGTGGAGGCCTCCTGGTGGGATTAGTGTCCTTATGAAAAGGGGATGCACCAAGGAAAGGCCATGTGACGACAAAATCAGGAAGAGGGTCCTCACCAAGAACTCAACTAATCTCAGATTTCCAGACTCCAGAGTGTGAGAAATAAAATGTTTGTTGTTTGAACCAATTAATACCCAATCTATGATCTGTTTTATAATAGCCCAAATTACCAAAGACATTAAGTGTGCTAAAGAATAACAAGAACAGGGGCACCTGGGTGGCTCATTCGTTTAAGTGTCCAACTTTGGCTCAGGTCATGATCTTGTGGCTCATGGGTTCAAGCCCCATGTTGGGTTCTATGCTGACAGCTCAGAACTTGGAGCCTGCTTTGGATTCTGTGTCTCCCTCTCTCTCTCTGTCTCTCTCCCTCTCTCAAAAATAAAGAAATAACTTAAAAAAAAGAGTAACAAGGGCGTCTGGGTGGCTTAGTCGGTTAAGCGTCCGACTTTCGCTTGGATCATGATCTCGCGGTTCGTGGGTTCGAGCCCCGCGTCGGGCTCTGTGCTGACTGCCAGCTCAGAGCCTGGAGCCTGTTTCGGTCTGTGACTCCCTCTCTCTCTGACCCTCCCCTGCTCACGCTGTCTCTCTCTCTCTCTCTCCTAGAAATAAATAAAATATTAAAAAAAAAAAAAGAGTAACAAGAACAGACTAACAGATAACATAATGATAGTTTATATTTGTACTATATGGGGGGCAGATGAGCATAGCAGAAATTGGAGAAAATGAAATCAGGGTTGTTTGAATTGCATCCCTATCACTTACTAGCTGTGTGACCTCAAAAGGGTTATTTTGCCTCTCTGCACATTAACCCATGTCTTAAAATGAATAGAATAACACCTGTGTCCTAGCAGACTTGTGATCTCATATTGTGCTGGCCTATTAAGTATCTGACAAATCAAAGCTTTTGCTATTATCATGGTTACCATTATTTGCCTTGGCTATTAAAACATCTATTTCCTTGCCAAACTTAAAGTTCCTCAAAGTTAAGGACCACCACTCATTCAGTACAGTTTTATCGGGTATACATACACACCTGCATTTCCCACACAACATGAGCTGCCATCACCTAGGGATAATCCACAATTCAAAGAATCCGTTCAGAGAGGGAATTTCTTCCACTTGGTGGTGAGAAAAACTTGAAAAGCTAATTTTAAAGACTGCATCCAAGAGAAATATTTTGCAAGCACTGGGAAATTAATTCATTTAAGATGAAAAATAAGTTACTTATTGATTTTAGCTAAATAACTAAGTATTGTGTTTCTGAAATTTCTGTTCCGTAGTCACATTCTTATTCTGGCTAGATGACTGTATTTTTACTGGCTTTGCAATGTTCTCATGTTAAAACGGAAAGTTATGATTAAATTTAAGTTTTCCCAATTTTCATTGTGGGAGAAAATATCAACATGTTTTCCATTCTCACTGAGACTGTCTTACAAGACTTTTACTTTGGTGTGGATTTTAAATCTTGTGTTTAACATAAGCAAGAGCAATGATTAGATGTTTGGAAAAGATATTGAGGGTTTAATCACACCAGTCCCTTCTTCAAATGTGCACTTATAACTTTCTAGGAAATGTGGTGGGGAAAGTCCTAAACCTCTCAGTGTCCAAACATTATCTTAAATCTATCATCTAAAAAACAGATTGAGTTATTTTTATTTCCTGCTCCCAAATTCAGGCAAAATACTTAGCAATTAGCAATATTTTGTATAATAGCACTTTGTTTTCTTAGTTTGGGTTTGTTTCTTGGAGGTGCTTATGAAGTTTTTAATAGTTTTATGTTATTTTAGAATTTTAGGGGCACCTGTGTGGCTCAGTTGGTTGAGCATCTGACTCTTGGTTTCAGCTCAGGTCACTATCTCAGGGTTTTGATACCTGCATCGGGCTCTACGCTGACAGCCTGGAGCCTGCTTGAGATTCTCTCTCTCTCTCTCTCTCTCTCTCTCTCTCTCACC
>NW_027528362.1:4683049-4719252 GCF_008692635.1 Crocuta crocuta | reverse complement strand
TGTGTGCTCTCTCTCTCTCTCTCTCAAAATAAATATAAACTTAACAACAAAAAAAGATTCTCTTCCTCTGTCCCTCAGCCCCTCTACCCCAGTTGTATGTGCTCTCTCTCTAATATAAAAAAAATAAAAATAAAAAAAAGAATTTTAGAATATATGCCCATTATTTATCCCAAATAAGAAAATACAGAAATTTTTAAGGAAGGAAATAAAGATCACCCCAATCTACAACCCAAAGTTAACCACAGCTAATATTTTTGTTTGTGGCCTTTTAGACTTTGTATGCATATATACTTGTACACAAAAATTGATTTTCACAAAAATAGAGTTATAATAAGTGTGCTATTTTATATGTATACACACATGCTATAATACATAGTCATTCTATACAGGCTTTTTCCCCTTAATTTATTGTAGATATCTTTCCATGGTAATAAATATAGATCTACATCATTATTTTCTACAGCTTTATAGGATTCCACTGTATAGACCAGAGATCTAGCTCACTTTCTGTTTTTGTATGCTTGCAAGCTAAAGATGATTTTTACATTTTTAAATGGTTACATCTTAAATTTTTATATTAGTGCCTATATAATATCTTCAATTTTGCCTCTTGACACCAAAGCCTAAATTTTTTTTAATCTGGCACTTTAAGAAAAAGTGCTGACCTCTGGAATATCATAAATCACTTAGTTCATCTCAGATTAATGGATGTGTGTGGCATCTCCAACATCGAAGATAAGCACCATTGCAGAGAACAACCTGTAGATGTATTTTTGAACACTGGTCCAAGTTTTCCGTTAGGATAAGTTCCTATTACTTGAATTGCTAGAACAAAGTAGCCTTTTTGGTAAAGTTTTGACACATATTGCCCTGTTGAAGCCCTAAGCCCCAGAGTGATGGTATAAGAATGTGAAGGTATAAGGAATCCCCAAGCCTTTGGGAGGTGATTAGATCATGAGAACATGACCTTGATCTGATGGGATTAATGCCCTTAAAAGAAGAGGGTGTGGGGCACCTGAGTGGTTCAGTCAGTTAAGTATCTGACTCTTGATTTCAGCTCAGGTCATGATTTCATGGTTCATGAGATCAAGCCCCACATCCAACTCTGCACTGATAGTGCAGAGCCTGCTTGGGATTCTCTCTCTTCTCCTCTCTGCCCCTCCCCGGCTCTCTCTCTCACTCTCTCAAAATAAATATAAACATTTTTTTTTAAAAAGGAAGGAGAAAGGAAGAACAAGAAAGAGAGAGAATCTCTGGCTTGTGTAGACACGGGAAGAAGGAGCTGTCTGTGAGCCAGGAAGGGAGTTCTCACTCAGAAGTAAATTGAGCAGCACCTTGATCCTGGACTTCCCAGCCTTCAGAACTGTGAGAAGTACTTTTCTGTTGTTTAAGCCACTCAGTCAATATGGTATTTTGTTTATGGCAGCCCAAGAAGACTAAGGCAAATGAGAGTAAGGGAATCCCCTCCCTCACCCTAGCCTTCTGGGTGGGAGCAAATCTTTGCAATCTTTGCCAGTGTGATTCACACACACACACACACACACACACACACACACACACAAAGATTCCACATTTTCCCTTTAATTTTCATCTTCTAGTGCTCATTATGCTATCTTTTAATAGAGTGACCATCAGCTCTTTTGAGAAAAATCATCTCCTGCCCTTTGCCCATTTATCTACTGTGGTGAGCCAAACCACTCTTAGTTACATTAGGATCATTATTTCAACTTTTTGGTCCTGTCTTATGGATAATTAGAGATCCTTACTAATAAACCTTCTTTTCCAAGATTTTAATCCTTTTGTGATTCTTCTCTGATCCCTTTCCAGCTACTCATAAGTTTTTAGACAAAATTTTTTTTTAAATAGCCCTCATGTTAGTTATTTCTAGCTGATGGTAAACCCTCCGAGGCAGTCTCTGAAACTACGGGTCCAGAGACACACAGTGAGAGCAGGGAGAGCTTATTTCACTGTATTTCCATCTGAGACCAAGTCCCATGGCTTAATCATCCCAATCCTCCCACTTTGAGGATGAAATGAAAATCCCCTCATATATCAGACTTAGAAATTTTAGACAAAAGAAAACACAAGGGAGTTTAGTTGGTATCAGCTTATGTTGATACTTGGAAGTGAGGGCACTTCTTTTCAGAGTTCTCTGCAATGCCCCAAACTATAAAGATCTCACTCTCTCTAGCTTATGAAGGGTTCAGTATATTCTCCAAATCTCAGAATTCATTTGAAAACAAATTTCCCCATCAAACTACAGTATGTGAATACCTATCCCACCTGGAGGACTATGGTGCGTGTCTGACAGGGAATTCAGTGGCAACGACCATTCCCAGAGTCTACTGGGAACTGTCAGTTACCTCCCTCAAGTGTCACGCATTCACAGGAATATTTCCTCCCTATATATCTAATCCTGTATAGAATATAAGTAGTAGCAAGAAAGCAAATTTCCAGTTAAACACAAGTATCATATAAAAATGTCAAACCCGGGGCGCCTGGGTGGCTTAGTCGGTTGAGCGTCCGACTTTCGCTTGGGTCATGATCTCGCAGTTCGTGGGTTCGAGCCCCGCGTCGGGCTCTGTGCTGACTGCCAGCTCAGAGCCTGGAGCCTGTTTCGGTCTGTGACTCCCTCTCTCTCTGACCCTCCCCTGCTCACGCTGTCTCTCTCTCTCTCTCTCCTAGAAATAAATAAAACATTAAAAAATTAAAAAAAAAAAAAAGTCAAACCCTGCAAGATCTTAGAATTGGAAGAGAGCTTATAGAAATCAAAGCAAGCATCACCCCCTTTCTGTCCACGCTGAGAATTTCATTTACCCATACTGGGAAAGCAAAATCCGAAAAATCAATAGCTAACTAATTAGTAGTCATTACCTGTCTGCTATCCTTGAAAGACCAACCAGAAACACTAGGAGACTTCACACTGGTACTTTATTTTCAAATGAGGCCACAGTAACGACTAAGCTATTTTTAGAGTATTAAAGGAACCTGCCCTGGGTTATTTGGTATTTTGTTTGTTTAGCTGATTGGTTTGGTTTGTTTTCATCGAATATATATGTTGCTCACTTATTAATCCATACAACAGACATTTTTCAAGCCTCTGTGTGTCTGCATATAAGCCCCCTGGAATTTGTATTTGGCCTCTCCACCTTTAGCAGCCTCTCCCCCGCCATGCTTCTTTCTACAGGGACTATAGATGAAGTGATCGATCTGAGAGACGACTTGAAAAATGCTTGACAATGCAGGAGAGAATAAAAGAAAAGGCTGGAAAACTGGCAGCTCTGTTTCCCCTTCTATAAAATGGGTATGTCAGTACCTACATTTCAGATGTACCATGAGGATACAATGAATCATTATATATGGAGTATGTAGAACAGTGGTAGGTGATAAGTACACGATAAATGTGAGCACTTTCTTTGGTCAAATTTTGAGTCAGGCACTGGATGTACATGGTCCTGGGAAATATAAACACAGGAAGTCATGAATACTGAGTCCAAGTTGCTCACACATAGAGCAGGGAGGAATTTAAGTTAAGTTACAGTCCTGTGAGATACCCTTCAATAAGAAGTTATTTTTTTGGATCCTATTACATTCAAGTATTATCCCCATTTTATAGATAAGGACGCCGAGTCTCCAAGAGATTACCCACATTACTCTAAGGGATACATCATATCATGTCAGGGGCAAAACCAAGACGAGAACTCGGGCCTATCTGAACCCAATGCCCACACATGCTCTCTTAACGCTATACTCTATTTCCTTGAGCAGGTGACAGTTGGGTGAGCACAGTCCTGAGGACATGCAGGTCCAAATAAGGATAGGGAGAGTGCCCCACGAGCAGAGACACAGCCATAAGGAGTCCAGGAGGCAGAACTATCCTGCTCTGAGTCAATTCACTAATCAGCCCCGGAGGGTTCAAATATATTCCCAAAGATTTCTTTGAAGTTTAAATAGATAATCCCTTCATCTATAAAATAATAATTCCGTGAGTGTGATGTGGTATAGGGAGTGCGGGCCAAGGGGTCAGGAAAACAGAATTCTCATTCTGGCTCATTCCCTACGTTGCTCTGTGAACTCCAGCAATTCTATCTCTTTGAGCCTTGGATGTGTCATTGGAGAAATGAAGAGGCCAGACTAGAGGATTCCCAGGATTCCCTTAGGCTCTACCTTCTCTGGCTTCTATGTGATGGTTCTGTGTGGGCAGGACATGTGTTCAACCCAGTACTCTCTGGGCGTAGACAATGTTCTTAACCAGGGTTTTCTTTTCTTTTAATATTTATTTTTTAATGTTTATTTTTTAGAGAGAGAAAGCAGGTGAAGAAGGGGAGAGAGAGAAAGAGGAATAGAGTATCTGAAGCAGGCTCTGTGCTGACAGCAGAGATCCCAATGCAGGGCTCAAACTCAGGCATCGTGAGATCATAACCTGAGCCTAAGTCTGATGCTCAACCAACTGAGCCACCCAGGTGCCCCACCCAGGTGTCTTATATTAAGACACCTGTGCACACCCCCCACTCCCAACTCCAATTATTCTTGGAGCCACTTCATCAGCCACTTCTTTCCTCACTTTGGTCCCTGTATTAGTTCCCTAGTGCTGCTGTACCAAGCAAACTCTGTGGCACACATATGGCCCTCCAACACACACTCATCTACCGTCTCACAGTTCTGTGGTTCAGAAGTTGAAGTCTAATCTCACAGGGTGGAAATCAAGGCACCAACAGAGCTGTTTTCCTTTCTGGAAGCTCTTGGAGAGGATCCATTTCCTTGTTCTTTCCAGCTTCTAGAAGCTGCTCACCACCCCCACCCTGGTTATTCAACTCTCAAAGCCAGCAACAGCAGGCTGAGTTTTTCTCCCACTGCCATCTCTCTGATCCTCTGCTACCTTCCTCTTCCTCTTTTAAGGACCCTTGTGGCTCTGCGGAGGCCATGTGGACAATTTATAATCCCCCTGGTCTAAGGTCAGCTGATGAGCAAACAATTCTACCCGCAACCTTAATTCCTCTTTCCCGTAGAACAGGTTCTAAGGATAGGGCCTCATTCTCACAATGCCTGCTCTCAACTAGGTATCATCAAACTATTACTATCATTGAAGCTTAAACTGGAACGTTAATAAAGAAGTGCCCTAGGGGCACCTGGGTGGTTCAGTCGGTGAAGCAACTGACTCTAGGTTTTCCGCACAGGTCATGATCTCACGGTTTCGTGGGTTCGAGCCCCCACATTGGGCTCTGCACTGGCAGCACAGATGCTGCTCAGGACTCTCTCTCTCTCCCTCTCTCTGCCCCTCCCCGACTCATGCTGTCTCTGACTCTCTCAAAATAGATAAATAAACTTTAAAAAATAAAGAAAGAAATGCTCTACAAAAAACTTTTTTAACCCTTTAAGAATTACACAAATGAATCTAAAATAGATCTTTTACTTTATTTTTTTTAAAGATTGTTTTTAAAGTCTTATTTATTTCTGAGAGAGAGAGACAGCATGAGCAGGGGAGGGTCAGAAAGAGAGGGAGACACAGAACCCAAAACAGGCTCCAGGCTCTGAGCTGTCAGCACAGAGCCCGACGCGGGGCTTGAACTCACGAACTGTGAGATCATAACCTGAGCCGAAGTCAGACACTTAACCGACTGAGCCACCCAGGCGCCCCTAAAATAGATCTTTTAGATAAAGTGTCCTACCTGTAGGGTTGCAAGATAAAAACAGAGGATGTCCAGTTAAGTTTGAATCTCAGATAAATGACAATTTTTTCAGTATAAGTATGTTTCAAATATTGAATGGAATATACTTGAACTAAAAAAATTGTCTGTTCTTATCTGAAGTTCATATTTAACTGTGCATCCTGCATTTTCATTAGCTAAATCTGCAACCATAAGTACTAGAACCACTTTAAATTACAGTACCTTGGCAGCTCTGTATTTCCCCTCTCCAAAGGCCAGACATATTTCCAAGGTCCATCATTCCCTAGTCTAATAGAGAACCATGCCATACAGATCCAAAAATATATTAAGGATTATTACCAGTTATATTAAAAGCTACTGTATGACAACCACTTTTCATGTGTGATTCCTACATATATATAAATCCCCCAATCAGTCCTGCAAGGAGAAAATTCAGTCTTAGAAAGTAACTTGCTTGCGGTCACCCAGCTACTAAAATGCAGGCTGAGAATCCAGTCTAGGTCTGTCTGCCTCCAGATACTGGGGCCACAGCCTCTGCTCCCTCACGTTTCTTAGTTTCGCTGTCCACCTATTCAATTCCCTTCACACATTCAATTCCCTTCACCGGGACTTTCTTTCTCGGGCATTAATAAAGCTGTATGCAACTGTTGTCAAACTTGAAATAAATGTACACACAGGCCCTGGGCAGGAAAGGATAAAAAGCACAAGTGAACTATAACACAAGCAAATATCTTCTGTCATATAGCACAGCAGCTTAGCTATTTCTGTATTTGTAGAAATTCTCTAAGCTGTTTTTAAAGTCTGAGGCATATGATTGACGAGGCCATCTTTGCCTAAGTTGGCAGGATCCGTTTTTATTTCATTCCATTCAATACTGGATCAGCCCCAAAGGTTGCATTTGATTATCTGGATTGAAACAGGTCGTACTGCAAAATGCGAGATGAGACAAAAAAAAAAAAAAAATTAAATTTTCCTTCAAAAGCTATGTGTGCCCTTACATTTTGCCTAACACTGTCAAGCAGTGAGTCAGAGGCTTCTCTACCTGAATTCTGTCTGCACCCCCCGCCCCCCCCACACACACACCAATTCCTTCCTGTTTGCCTCTGTGTGAGTCAAAGCCCCAGATTAAACAAATCTACTGCATTCTGTGCTCTTCTTCAAGGCACTGAAGGGGGGCAAGCGTTTGGTCCCCAGAGGGCTATCTTATGAGGACATGGCTGAAGTTGACAGCATCATCTTTCAGGACTATGGATCTAGGTCTAGTGACAAGTTCAAGTGCCTCCAAGTGATAAAGGAGCTATATAACTCCTTGCCTATAACTGAATTACCAGTGAAGGCCATCTGTCCTTTCTTTCAACTGTGCTAGGTGCCAGAAGTACAAAGATACACTACGTATTTCTCTGCCCTCTAGGGACACGGAGTCTGGTAGGGGATTAGAACACAAATACAATATAATATGAATGGATTAAAAATGTAGTATGCTCGGGTATACTCAGCCAGTTAAGTGCCCGACTGGCTCAGGTCATGATCTTGTGGTTTGTGAGTTCCAGCCATCCCCACATGGGGCTCTCTGCTGTATCACAGAGCCAGCTTTGGATCCTCCATCTCCCTCTTTCTCTGCCCCTCTCCTGTGCTCGTTCACTCTCTCTCTCTCTAAAATAAACATTTTTTAAAATGTGGTATATCCATACAATGAAATATTTATTTAGCCTTAAAAAAGAATGAAATTCTGATATATACTACAACACGAATGAACCTTAAAAAACATTATCCTAAGTGAAATAAACCAGACACAAAAAAGGCAAATACTGTACGATTCCACCCATATGAGGTAATTAGAAGAGTCACATTTATAAAGACATCAGTAGTAGAGGGGGAGGGGAAATGGTGAGTTGCTGTTTAATGGGTGTGGAGTTTCCGTTCAAGATGATGAAAAAGTTTTGGAAATAGGTAGTGATAATATTGCATAACATTGTAAATGTGCTTAATGCTACTGAATTATACACTTTAAAAATGGTTAAAATGGTAAGTTTTATGTTATGTGTATTTTGCCATAATAAAATAAAACCATTGCAAACTGGAAATTTCCTGTTAAGGTAATCAGAAGGCTTGTAAGAAAAGTTGAAGGCTGATCCTTTATGCCAGCATAAATAAGTAAATACAATGTAATAAATACTGTAGCAGACACATTCTGTAAATACAAAACAAAACTCTGAATATATAAAACCAAGATGCTTGCTCAATTCACTAGAGAGTCAGTATGATTTTGCTTAACAACATTCAAAGCATAGGAAATGATATCTTTCCTTTAGTGGGGAAATTAGAATATGACGTGACTCTAAGCTGCTACAGCTACAGTAGATAAAAATCAAGTCTCAGTCATTCTGTGAGCAGTCGGAGCAAGGAGCTTTTTTGAGAGGTTATGAGTCTCAGGGAGTTGGTTATGTTTCCCAAAGAAATCTGCCAGGGGTCAGATGGGCTCTGCTGAGCTATTTTTCTCCAGTGCTCCCAAAGGAAAGAAAGTTGCAATGAGCCTTAGGAGAACATACTTGTGAGCTTCATTCGTGCATGAGTGACAATCTTTAAACAGAAACACACATAAAACAAGGTTATGTATTGGTAAATTGACAAAAATGTCGAGACCAGAGGCTCATAGGAACTGAACGCTGTATTTCCCCTAGGAGCAATGGTCCAGTGTGCACTAATTCAGTGTAACTTTATAGAACATAACTACCCTGAATATCAAAAACCAACTATATAGTTCTTTAACATCTGGTTGGGAAATTGCCAGAGGAGCCATATTCATTGTTACATCCTCAGTCTCAAGGTACCAGTAAGCGTACAGTAAATATTTGTTGAATAACGGGATAAATGAATTCATTCCCTAATAAATAAGGCAACCATCAGCTTGCGTCAGAAATAATCTTTGCTCTTGACTATCAGTCACAAAGCAATGCCACTGAGGATCGTTGTCAAAAACAGATAGCACTGGGGTTTGAAAATTACATCCTATCAATTGTTAGGATTGCTGCAGAAACTCCCCATCTGTACCCAGTGCTTTCATGTCTAGAGTTGTTTGACTGTGCTTCACAGCCATCACATAAGCCCCAGAACACTGCTTGTTGGTAATTTTGTTGCCTCTAGAGGGAGAAACAGACAGGGTGATTCCAATTTGCTCGTCTGAGGTCGGCAGTAGCACCAGAGAGAGGATTTGAAGCTCCTGATGTGTGTGTCATAACCCTTACTCAGTATTCATTTCCTCAAAGTGAAGTCATTTTCCAAAGAGAATTACTTCACATTTCAGTAATTGGAGGTGTCCCTGTAACCAGAATTGCAATTTCGGTGCTTCCGTGTTGGGGCAATTTGGGACTTAAATTTTACTTCGTCATGTTTCATTATAAATATTTCCAATGTCAAAATACAGTTCAGTTGGCAGTCTTTGCCCAGAAGCATCTCAGAACTAATTTAGCATGAGGAATATAAAACTGTCTTCCTCCAGCCTTGTTTTCTAGGTCGTCTAGGAAGCCACATGGGACAGGATGGAGGGGCACTGCATTCGCACAGCTCCCAGCCTCCACGTTTATGTTCATCTTCTCCCCAGTGCAATTATCTTCCTAGGCACTGAAAAATCTATTACCCCAATTTATGGCAGCTCTGGAGTTGTAAGAAAGAACAAACTGTTCCCATTTGATCAGAAAAGGTAAATTGCAATCACTTCAAAAGGAAGCTCCACACTGGAAGCCCTTGTCAACCAGAGTGATTTTCCTTATAAAGAAAGGGCTAGTCACAGACGATGGCAGAGGAAAGAACACTGTCTCTAAGAGATCGTGGTTCCTATCACAAGTGAGGCTGGATGTAGTCATTGCACAGGCTGTGAGGAACATTACCAAATGTGAATTAAGAGGGGTTAATAAAATGACTCATATACTGTATGTCATGTTCATATTAAGTATAATGAAAATGATTGCAAATATCAAGTAAAGTGATCAGCACAATATATGCCATGTCCATAGAAGCCAGAAATAATATTATAGTTCTCTCCTCAATTCCAGTCATGAACATTAAGTCAGAGTACATGCTAAAATACTGAGCACACATAGCCTCTTCCAGAGTGTACGGCTTGGGGAAAGAATAACCACAGAAGTGTACAGTGCCTGCAGAGACTTATACAGAAAGACAAATTTTAGAGTAAGCAACAGTGGCAGCCTCGGACAATAGAAGGAGTACCAAATTCAGAGTATGAAGATGTATGCTTAAGAATCTACCTGCCTATCATAAATGGCTACGCCACACAAGATAAGCTAAGCACTTAGTTTTCCTGGGCCTCGATTTTGTCTTCAGAAGAGTGGGGACAATTAAAAACTTCACTCTTGGGGCACCTGAATGGCTCAGTTGGTTAAACATCCGACTTTGGCCCGGGTCATGATCTCGCGGTTCATGAGTTAGAGCCAAGGATCAGGCTCTGTGCTGACAGCTCGGAGCCTGGAGCCTACTTCAGATTCTGTGTCTCCATCTCTCTCTGCCCTTCCCCACTTGCACTATGTCTCTCTCTCTCTCAAAAATAAACATTAAAAAAAATTTTTTTAAACCTCACTCCCTATAAAACAGAATCAGAAAATGCAGTAAAACCAGGCACAAGGCTTTCAGAAGTCTATATATTAGTTGCATATGACATTTAAGGGCTGGGGGAAGGTTGTCTAATGTAAAGTTAAATTTTCATAAATGCAAATGTTCATAAAGGGACTGTTGACTCTGATACCCTCCCTGTCCATAACCAAGACAATTGTGTAGACAGAACACACAATGGAAAGAATCAGACGCAGAGTCAAGACAGTTGAGTTACTCTCCCAGGCTCGCCACTAACTTGCTACAAAGTTTAAGTATGTCACAGTCACTCAGGATATGAAACTACTCATCTGTAAAATGAAAGAACTTGACTAAGTGGTTTCCAAGGCTCTTTCCAGTTCTAAGATCTTACAGAGGATTTTTTTCCATTCACTATTCTGAGCTGCCGATGCTCCAAACCCCTTCCCGTGTTTAGGGACCTTGCCCAGTCCAGCTTCATTGGAAATGGTACTGACCTAAATAGATTCAGGGCAGGGAGGTTCACTGAAAGCAAAAGCATGAATTTCCTTTCTTCTACTTTTCTAGGGTCCCTTTATAATTCATGGGAACTGTAGATGAGGACAATTAAGTTCAGAATTCTCAGTTTCTCGATAGGAAGAGAGTATTTGGAAGAAAAGTTGACTTTGCCAAGTGTCACAAACTCCCGAAAGTGATCATATTTGAGCTGAGTGGTTATACATACCTATGTTCAATAAAAGCATATCGATTGGTAAAATAGTCTTCCATGGCTGAGAAAAGAGGATGCAATGATCAGAGAACGAAAGCTCCCCAGACTTCAATAATGTATTGTTAACTGATGTAATCTTCTGAGAAAGTGTGAGACCTCCAATTAACAGCACTGAATTGAGCCTAATAACTACATTGCACAACATCATATCTACTCCTCAATCAATACTTAATTTTCTCACACAGCCCTCAGCCTCCTGCAAGCTTTTATTGTGTTTTGCAAGGAACAGCACTGACCTTGAGGACTGCCAGTCACCTTCAACCTTAATATCCCCAAATGACCAAATGAAATATTTTCAAGATAAATAGAGGCTGAAATACATAATCCAGGAAAATATTTTTTTTCTACATTATTCACTTAAAATTGTGTCACATATGTTGGTTCTTCATTACATGGTTAAGTCTGAAGTAATTAAGATTTGGAAATCAACCTATGCTTTTGTAAGAGATGGATTTAAGAGACTTTGCTTGAGGTCACACAAGTGAAATCAGCAAAGTCATACTCTGAGACCACATTTCACTGCCTAAATTTCATATTCCACAATACTGGAGCTTTGGTTACTGAAGCTTAGCAAGTCTCAAAGGAAAGTGACTTCTTTTTCCCATTTCAGTTAACAAATGTTACTCTGGAGTGTGACAATGGAATTAATGTTGAACCTTTGGGAACTTCTTTAATATTTTGTTCTAGCTTCTCAATGTTGTATATTACATGGGAAAGTCATGTTTTAAGATAGGAGGGCAATCTTCCCCAAATAAATCTTTTGTCTGTTCACTCATTTAGTTCATAAACAGAGTGCTGAGTGCTGATTGGTTTAACCTAATAATCTACCCCTAGAGCTAGATAGAAAACAAAACTCTTTCATAAAAATAAGCATGTATACTGTTCACCCGAAACTAATATTACACTGTATGTTAACTAACTGGAAGTTAGATAGAAGCTGAAAAAGTAATAATTAAAATTAAACTTAAATAAAAATAAGCCTGAATGGGTGCTGGGTAACAAAAACATCATGCAGTTGTCTACTACATCATTATATTTAAAACATTTCATCAGGTTCAGTATAAATAGATGATTATATTATATTATTAATTATTACCCCATTGCTAGACATTTTAGGATATTCTAGTGTCTTGCTATTAAAAAATAGTCTCCCAAACAACTCTGCCCTGAAACACTCATATTTTTTTAGATAATTTCCCTAAAATATACTTGCAGAAGCAGAACCACAGAGTCAAGTAGAATGAATTTTTTAAGGTTTTTAGTGCATATTGCGAAAGTTCTTTCCAGTAAGCATATATCACTAGGTGCTTCGGCTAACATTCTGCCAGAAATTCTACTTGTATGCCCTGTCGCCAACATGAAACATAGGCAACTTCCTCCATCTTTGCCAGTTGGGTAGGCTCAAAGAAGAACAAAGAGAGCTTGATCGAATCAGCATTTCTGATCCTGAGACTTTCCTGCATACAAGATTTCAATGACTTCTCATGGCCTTGAAGACCAAAGTCCTAACTCCTTAGAATGGCATACAAGGCCTTCCATGATGTGGTCCTAAAGGTCACTCCACCTTTCTCTCGTTTCTTCCCAACCCAGCCCTTGAAACTGAACTACTTAGAGTTCCTCAGACCCTGCGTCTTGATTTATGTCTCTGTTTTTGCACATAATCTTCCCTTTTATGATTATTACTCTATTTCCAGTTCCAGAATTCCCTCTGCCTTGTGCAGACCATCTGATTATAGGCCCAATCACACAGTACTGCATCAGTCCTTTATATGACTCCCATATTTGATGGGATTTTTTTAGGGTAACAACAATATCTTGTCCATCTTGGTATATCTAGACTCTAGCACAGTGTCTGGCATAAAAAAATATCATATTGAGAGGCACCTAGGTGGCACAGTCAGTTAAGCATCTGACTTGATTTGGGCTCAGGTCATGATCTCTCAGTTTCATGAGTTTGAGCCCCATGTTGGGCTCTGTGCTGACAGTGTGGAGCCTGCTTGGGATTCTCCCTCTCTCTCTCGCTCTCTCTCTGCCCCTCCCCTAGTCATGCTCTCTCTGTCTCTCAAATAAATAAACTTAAAAAAAATAAAATATCATTTTGAGTGTATCAAAGTACTATCTGACTAACAGGTGATAGAATAAATAATAAAATGAGAAACATTCTTTGGGGTTCTAGGAAGCACTGTCTAAAATTCTTCATTAGAAGCCTGTCTCGATATTTTATCACTTTCAAAGACTTCAGAGATATGGATTAGAGGAAAAAAATGGCAGATGAGGAAATGAAAAGTGTTTAGGAGAAAACTAACCAACCTAATGATGAGATACATCAAAAATCCACCTACTAGGTGTTCACACTCACTACTAGACAGACCGCATTCTGACGGTTCTGCGATGGACCTCCGACCCAGGACAGGAAGCAAATCTAGAGTTGTAGTTGACAGTGCTGCTGAAAACATCACCCCACCATGTTGTTGGGGTTGAAATGGCCAAGAGAATATTTAGCAGTCTCAGGAGTAGAACTGTACAGAAAACAGAATCATTAATCATCATCAATACGGCCAATGCAGGGATGGTGTCTCCAACCTCCCAACAGATAAAACTAGAAAAGAAGCAGAGAAGGTCAGATAAGGGATCATAAGGAACAGAGCAACCTCTAGGGTCAGAAAAGATTCATTTAGGAAGACAAATTGGCTGAAAGTCTCTAAAACACGCCACTACATTTTCACAGGTTTGGCTCCAGCCACAATCGAGGCAACGAATAAAGGAACTTATGCAGTCCTGGGGGCTATGATCAGATGGTCTGCACAAGGCAGAGGGAATTCTGGGCCTGGAGATTTACATGGAAGGATGAATGTGCAGATTACACATATAGGGGCTGGCTGCTGGCTTGGTAGCCCTTCAGCTGACACACTGGCCCCGGCACTGAAGAGGGGCTGCGTTCACAGCATCTGGGAAAGAGAGAGGCTGGTTTCGACAGCGGCTGTCACTTTCCATAAGCCTCTCAAGAAGAGGTGCTGCATGAACCTAGATGGGGCTGCCTGGTTCTCCCAGCAGAGCAGCGCCTGGAGCTTGTGGACATTACAGGAGGATTAATTAGACCATGTCTTCAAAGCACTTTGAGCTCCTTGGAGGGAGGCCTTTTAATTATAGTATTGGCCAGGAGCAAGTGGGAAATAGACAGGGAAATAATATCAATTTTGTCAGGGGTAGGAAAGAATAGTCTCCGTGTGCATCATTTTCTTGCCTCAAGGAATACGTGGGTGTCTCCCCACCCTTTATTCTAGACCTGGCTATTGCTTGAATAACACACGGTAGTCTTACGTCCTCATTTACTTGTGGGGTGTCCTGTGGCTATTCTTTTTATTGATATTGTTCAGACATTATTATTCAAATCAATTCATTTTCAAAAGCTGCCTTTTAGGAGAGGAAGATGCCTCTTTCTCTGCCTATTTTGAACTGTAGATGAAATGTACAGCAAGAGCGTGCTTGCCCTATTGTGGCTGCAAGATATGGTTAGAGACGTAATTTGTTTGCTCATAAATTTATTCCATACTGAGAAGTAAATACCAGCTACTAACCACCTGGAAAAGGCAGACAACAGTTTACATTTCTAGAAAATTTAGCTGTACTTTGAAATTCAGGTCAGAAAGCCAGAGAGGGCTTTTTAGTTGTGAACGTTTAATAGATCCAGTCCCATCTGCACAAAAATTGGGGTTAAGGAGTTCGTATTTATGCACCCATCCACAAATGATTGAAATAATCACCATTTTGGCTCAGTGGCAGTTTCCTGCATTTGGGAAGTGGGAGGTTTGACTTTATTTCCCATTATAATTTTAGGATTAATCATTTAGGATTAGTCAGTTCGTTAATACGAAGGAGTTGGAGTCACAGAATTCGGCAAATGAAAGATACACTATTATCTACAGATTTGTGTTCTAATATTAGTAAGTTGAAAAAGAATTTGGATTGGTGGGTGCGACCCTAGCATTATTCTAATGGGTCAGCATTAGAACACAGAAACATTCCTGAGTTTTCTCTAGTCAACGTATGAAAAGATTAGAGTTGAAATGATAGGTGCTCACTGGCCTTGCTGGTTTGCACAGTACTTGGCACAGACATGTCCCTCATTCCTTGCAATCTGTTAAGGCAGGAAAACAAATGTAGACTTCTCTACTCTGCCCTCCTCCAGCGTAAGCAGGAACTGAATGTGGAATTTGGAAGGAAAGTAAGAAAAGCCTAGCGTACAGTCAATTCCTGTAGCTTGCCAGTCCAAAGGCGTTTCAGCTGTGAGTTTGAACACTTGAGTGGAAAACAATCTTCTTGATAATTAAATTGCAGCCAGCTGCCTCCACACATCAAATGCCCTCTCCTGTGGTGCCCAGAAGTCCCTGCCTACATGTTGGCAGCCTTGTAACAAACAATGGATGCCTTCTTGGGCTTACAGTCCAGCAGGCATCCCAAAAGCCAAGTAAGACCATCCTTCCAACATCTGCATGGTCTGCTCAATGGGCTATTTTCCCAGCATCATGCAATGCAACACAGAAACATTGTTTTCCTCAACTAGAGAAAAAGCAACCCAAGCTAGGGAATTTAAACCATTTGACCAATCAATAGAGAGAACTAAATCTGCACAGGTGAGAGATTTGGTTGCTTTTTGCCTTAATTGCTTCAGTATCTATCCTTCTCTAGAGCCATTGTCATCCTGCCCACTTTGTTCTATGGGTCAAGGGCATATAAGACTGGATTGGATGATTCCCAACTATGGATCATCTTTTTTATTTGCCTTATGACCTCTTTAATCATTGGGCTATTCAGACATGTGGTTTAATTTCTAAATGTGTGGGGATATATTTCGACTTAATCTTACTATTCATGTCTAGCTTAATGGCACTGTGAAAAGAAAAATGTGGTCGGAATATAACCAGTTCTTTGAACGTGGTTAATACTTGCCTAAAACCTACTATGTGGTCAATTTTTGTAAATGTTCCATTTGTGTTTGCAAAGAATGCACCTTGAAGCAGAATTCTACATGTGTTCAATAAATCAAGCATGGTGATTGTGTTAGGCAAATCTTTACCATTTTTTAGTCTGCTTGACATATCAATAATTGAGAGAGACGTGTTGAAATCTCCCACTGTGCTGGTACATTTGTCAATTAGTTCTTCGATTTAGTTCTAGCAACTTTTGCCTTACATTATTTTGAAGATATTTTATTATGTACAAACACATTTAAAATCTTAAATCTTCCTGGTGAATTGAATCTTTGTCATTAAGAAGTGACCTCATTCCTGAGTAATGCTTTTTCTCTCAAAGCCTACTTTTGTTTGATAATAATTTGGCTGTCCCAGTAGTCTTTTTAATTGTATTTGATAGTATATATTTTTCCACCCTCTTTCAAGCTTTCTGTTCTTATAAGTGTGTTTCTTGGAAACATCATAGCACTGGGTTCATTNAATCTCTTTTAAATTGTAAGTCCAGTTTATTTATTGTCATTGAGATTAATGAAACATTTAAACTGGCTTCTACCAAATAATTTTTATTTGTCTCTCCTTTTCTATGTTTCTTTTTTCTTTGTTGGTCTTCTTTTTGAATTGGCAGGATTTTGTTTGTCTGTTTGTTTTCATACTGTTTTTCCATTTATTCCATTAACTGGCTGGAAAATTAAAGCATCCTAACCTGTTCTGTTAGAGATTCCTTTGCAATTGTACATTTAACTTAACAAAGTCAAATAAAAGATTGTATCTTAAAATTTTTTTTACCAAAAATATAAAACCTTTGGTCACTACCGAAGGGTACCTACCACCTTTTCCCTAATACAGTTGACAAGCTCAGAGTTTACTTTTTTTATTTAAAAATTTTTTTTTATTTAAAAATTTTTTTATGTTTATTTTTGAGAGAGAGAGTGCAAGAGGGGAGGGGCAGATAGAGAGGGGACACAGAATCTGAAGCAGTCTCCAGACTCTGAGCCATCAGCTCAAAGCCCAACATGGGGCTTGATCTCACTAACCTAACCGCATGAACTGTAAGATCGTGACCTGAGACAAAGTTGAACACTTAACCAGCTGAGCTACCCAGGTGCCCCAACAAGCTCATACTTTAAAAGTGCTTTCATTTTGTGTCTTTTTTGAGAACAAAAATTAATCATTATTCTCCTGTCTAGAGACTCTTTGCTTAAATGTATATGTTTACCATTTTATTGGCCCATCATTCCTTTTTGCCTTACACCTTCATCTTGATCTGTTTTCTTCTTCCTGAAATAAACTTGTCAGTGGATTGTTTAATGCTAATTTGGTAGTGGTAAATCTATACACTTTTTTATCTGAAAATGACATTATTTCTCTCACACTTTAAAAGGATACTTTTGCTAGGAAAAAATGGGTGGCTCAGTTGAGCATCAACTCTTGATTTCAGCTCAGTTCATGATCCCAGGTCACGCCCTGCTTTGGGTTCCACGCTGAGCATGGATCCTGCTTAAGATTCTCTCTCTCCTCCCCTCTGCCCACCTCCCCCTCTCACCCACACTGTCTCTCTCTAAAATAAAAAATTAAAAAAACAAATTAAATAAATAAAAGGTAATTTTGCTACATACAGAATTCTAAGACACTTATTTTTCTTTCATGAAGCTATTATTCTATTGTCATATCTTCTATTGTGGCTATTGAGAAATCTATTCTCTAATTGTCTTCATTTGTGATCTATTTTTTTTCTCCGACAACTTCAAATTTTTCTCTTTGGCCTTAATATCTCAAGTTTCACTATGCTTTGTCTAGGTATAGACTCTATATATTCATCTCTTTCAATATGCTGCAAAATTCTCAGCAATTGTCTCTCTAAACATTGCTTCACTGGATTCACTTAATTCTCTTTCTAGATTCTCTTAGATTTTTCACATAACTTCTCATTCTGTTTCCTTGTAAGTTTTCTGTCATCTCCTTTCCGTCTCCTTTCTCTCTGTGTACTCTGTAATGACTTCAAATATGTATTTCAATAATTCCTCTTTAAGTGTATCTAATTCACTATTTCTTTAGCCCCACTGAGGTTTTTTTAATGTTTATTCATTGTTTATTTATTTTAGAGAGAGAGAGTGAGAGCAAGTGGGAGAGGGACGGGGCGGGGGGGTGGGGGGGACACAGGACCCAGCACAGAGGATCTGTGCTGACCACAGAGAGCACAATGTGGGGCTCCAGCTTACGAACCATGAGATCATGACCTGAACTAAAGTCTAACTCTTAACCAACTGAGCCACCCAGGCACCCCAGTTTTTCTTTTCTTTCTTTTTTTTTTTTTTGTTCAAAAAACCATAGTTTTCATTTTAGAGGTGTTATTATGCGATTTTTCTAAATCTTCATGGTCATTCCTGATGTTTCCCACTACTCATCTCTGTGATTCATTCTCCTGAGTGGCAAGAGTTAACTTATCCAAGACAGATTCCCTGAAGGCTGGCCTCCTAGAAGAGGACTTGGCCTCCTACAAAGCAATGTGGAAACCAGCCATGGCTCAATGTGTATGGTAATCAATCCTAGTCAGCCTCAAAGCTTGGCCCGTAGCCCTCTGACCATACCAGGGAATGGTCTGCACTTCCTCATCCATGAACACAGAGTTGACAGAACAGCGCTGAGGCCAAAGTTCTGCCACATCATATTGCTACGGTGCCTCTTCCCAAACCATGCAGCTTACAGCTCCACAACCCATGGTCAAGGTCCTCTTTGTGATGTCTGGCTCTGTGCTACCCTTAATCTGTGCATTTTAGCCAATAAACACTGCTCTAATGAGTCAGTCAGTGCCAAGTATCCAAGCTAGTTACCCTCTGGCTTCTGGCCCTCAGTTTAGTATCCACTCATTCATCAAGATGCTGTTGTTGGCATTTGCTCCCAGGATAACCTTTTCCCCTGCTCACCTATACCCAGAATGATTCACAGTTTGCTCCTTTGGAGAAGGCAAGGTGGAAAAATCCCCTCCATGCTTCAAGCTAAGCAATTCATTAAAAAAAAAAAAAAAAGGTTTTATTTAGAATCTAGTTGTTTTTCAGTAGGAACGTCTCCCCCTACCCCTGAGTATCTCAGCCCCCAAATGCCAGAAGTCTGATGTAGAGAACACCTTGTTTTTGGAATTGGAATTGGAATCCATTCCAATGGTAAGCCATCCCGCAAATGCAGTGGTGGTTCAACTACGGTGCCCACATGACTTTAGGTCTCTACTTAGCACCCCCGCCTTCTCCCCCACATATACTCTGATTTTACAACAAAACCAAAGCCACAGGTTGTTTCAGCATCCACCTCTCCATCACAGACACCCCTTGAGAGCAAGTCCCCCAAGCGCTTGGGAGAATGCTAAGAAAACAGCAGGGTCTGAAATACTTTCAGAGGTAGCTGTTCTCAGCCTTGCCTGCATATTAGAGTCATCTGAGGAGCTTTTAAATATCCCAGAGTCCAGGCAGCATCCCAGACCAATTATATCAGAATCTGGGGTTGTCGGACCCAAGCATCAGTAGGTATTTGGATGCAAAGATAGATAATTCACAGGCTTGGTGCTGGGTAAGTTCTGGAAGACCAACCAGAGGAGGAGCACATAAGCAGACTAGCAAACAGTGTGACCTAGGCCATATTAGAAAGCTGGAAGGGAAAATGCCATCCCCGAATATGCCACTTTGACATACGGATTATTTTGAGCTGAGGTCACCTGAGAATCCACAGATGCAAATTTTCTCAGAGCTTTTTCTTACTTGATTAAAGATAGAAACTTCTGAGAAAACTCTCCCAGAGGAGTTTCACAGCCATGAAGAAGATGGAAAGTCCGCACCAAGGTTAAGTCTGCACACACAAGCCTTACTAAAATACCCCTTATCTTTCATTAGTCTCCTCATACACTTACCTTTCCATAATTTACCATCCCTAGCATCCCACATCCCGCTTTCCTTTGGAAAGTCCCCCCCCCCCCCCCCCCACACACACACACACAATGGACTAATCTCTGTTAAAATGGTATGTAAGGCTTCCAAGTCTAATAGCTTCCTTAGGTGTTCACTTCTTTCCTGTGAAGCCCCCATGCATGTAAAAATATTAACATCAATAAAGAAACACATGTCTTGCCTCCTGTTAATCTGTCCTTTTTCCATTTAATTCACAGGTTCCCAATCACTGAACTTGAGAAAGTAGAGCACATTTTTTTTTTCTTACAGAGCTGTATGTAGGTATTAGGAACAGAAAGAAGAAAGTGATTATTTTATGAAGAAAGAGGGGAGAAAGGTCAGGAACAGATTCACAGAGGAGTGAGGGGATGCCTGTGCTATGTCTTGAAGACAATATAGGAGTTTGCCAGGTGGAAAGAATTTCAGGCAGAAGGAATAGCAGGCAAAAGCACAGGGGTGTGAGAGAGCAGAATGTCTGAGCTCAGGAAGCATCAAGCATTTCAGTATGGATAGAGAAGGTGATAAATGCTGGAAAGCCTCTTAGAAAGATATGAAAGTCACATCAAAGAGATGAGACTTTATTCAGAAAGCAATGGGGAGATACTGACAGATCATTAGTAGTAACTGACTTGATTGGATTTGCATTTTAGGAGGATTTAAGGAAATAGTGCCCCTGCTACTTTCCAGTGTTTCTCTGGTCATGGGCTTAGACTATCATTTTTGGGTGTGGTTTTCATGCTGAGACTACAGAGAGAAGCCAAGCCCCTCTGGGTGAGGGGTGCAATTGCCCTGGAGACAGTAGGGTCCCTGTATCAGCCCTCTTGGGAAGGCTGAGTTCCGGAGCAGGAATTGAGATCTGAGAGATTTGTTGCGGGATTGAAGGGAAAGAAGATTCTGGAAGCTTGGAGAAACTCCCTGCCTGAGGGAAAATGTGGTCTCTGCCCTAGTTCAGGAGCACAGATGCCAACAGGGAGCGACTACAGGTCTCAAAGAAGTTACTAAGTATCCCAGGCAACAAATACAAAATGGCTCCTTGTATTTTCATTCTTTGTTTCTCTCACAGGCAGAAAAGGCTTTTTTAAATGGTTCCATGTCAATTTCTATCTCAGTTGTGAGATAGAAAATTAAACAAAGGGTCCATGTCCCAACGTGGCAGAAGAAACTAAGAAACTAGAGCTATAAAAGCCAGGAAAGGAAGCAGCCATGATCGACAGCAATCCCGTGGAGAGGTTAAATCTCCAGGACACAAGAGGGGGAGCATGAGACCCAGGAAACCCTCCTCACCAGCCCCTCCACGAAGAAACTGTGTTATCCTTTAGGTAGACTGGGGTGTCACTTCATTTAGAGAGCCCAGCTCTTCAAAGTATGAGCCACAGAACACAGGGAACAAGTCCGAAGGCAGGAAACTCCATGGTAGGATTCAGGTCCAGATAAGAGAATATGGCGACCTAAGACAGTGGGCATGGAGGGGAAGGAGGAGAAACATTTACGAGGTAGACTCAACAGGGAGGAACGACACAGGCCAGATGCTAGGAGCCGGGGAGAGTATGATCTTGCAAACTAGGATAAAGGGGGCACGCACAGCAAGCAGCAGGGAAAACTCCTGAAGAGAGAGGAAGGAAATGATGGAAGCTAAATAGGATGCAGCCTTTCCTGGTCCATAGCCCCAACCTTTACAAATGTGAGGGGATGCAGACTTGGCGGGAAATATAGGAGCCCACTCTTCTGGACAATGAGGATGAAAGTCATGCCCACCTTCCAGGGCCCAGCTTGCTGCTGTAAGCACGTTTAATGAATGAACAGAAGGAAAAGGAACCTTATATTTATTAGCAAATGAAAAAATATCAGTCCAGCAGCAGTAACAGGATTCGATCCCAGATCAGTCTTGCTCTGAATCCTGTGTTCTTTCCACCACAGCATCCAGTGAATCGTGGGGGGAGGATTCAGGTTTTTGTTTTGGCTTTGGCTTTTTATTTTTCCAATTTTTTAAAAATTGGAAACACATCTCAATTTTGTTTAATTGGCACTGCTCTCTTAATGAAAGCCACATGCCCCATGGCAGACATAGTGTGTCTACGAAACTTGAAGTTCAGAAGAGCCAAGTATCACACAGGTAAGCAGGATGTGAACCTGAATTCACTCCCTTGCCTGTTTTGTTCCAAAACTCATGTCCTTTCCACTGCAAAAGGCAGGTTCAAACCCTGCCACAGCTTCTTCCTTGTCATTTTCTCAGCCTCAACTTCCTCACCTGCTTACAAGGACAGCACACTCTCACCTCGCAGTGCCAGGCAGGCTGAGTGAGACAGTGCACACAAAGAACACAGAGCAGCCTCTGGTCCAGAGCAAGTGCTCGGACCCACTGTCAGTCTGTGTGGGAGGCAGAACAGTAGCTCCCAAAGGCCCCAGTCCTAATCCCCCAAACCTGTGGTTGTGTTAGATTACATGACAAAAGGGACTTTGCAGATGTGGTTAACTTAGGGACCTTGGCATGGACCCAGACTCTCCTGGATTATCCAAATAGGAGTGACGTAATCACAAGGGTCCTTGAAAGTAGAAGAGGGAGGAAGAAGAAAGTCAGAGAGAAAGATGTGAAGATAAACCAAGGGTTGGAGACAGATGTGAAGTTGCTGGCACTGGGCATGGAAGACGGAGCCACCAGCAAAGGAAGGCATGCAGCCTTCGAAACCAGAGAAGAGGAAGAGACCATTCTGCCTTAGAGCCTCCAGAAAGGAACACAGACCTGCTGACATTTTGATTTTAAGTCATATCAGACTTCTGACCTAAAGAACCAGAAGGTAATACATATGTATTTGTGCCACCAAGTTTGTGGCAATTTGCTACATCAGCAACAGGAAACGAATATGTGAAGGAAATAAGGGTATTATGTGGTTAGCTGCTCCATTGCGGTTAGCTTCCGCCTTGCTTCTTAGGAAGTCTACTTTGATAGAATATAAATTGTTCAGACTTGCATTTCTATATCCCCTACAACCTTTCTCTTGGAGGAGTCCTCTGAGTTTGATTAATTGACCCTTTGGGTGAGTGAGTAAAATGCATCAAGATAAATAACCCCAGTGACAGCATCTGTAAATCTATAGAAGCATCATTTTAATACTGTCTGTCTGGTGGCCGAGGGAAATTCTGCCAGTGCACTAGCCCTCTTAGAAATGCTTCTCAGGGAAGTACCTGTCCCCTTGGGACCTCTCTTCAGTCATCCCTTCCAACCAAACACAGGAGACCGCGTTTCCAGCATGATAGTTCAGATCAGGTGGCAAGTGAATTGATAATGAGTCAGTTAACACTTACTGAATATTTTATGAGTCCAAATATTTAAGTATGTCCAAGAAACTAGACATGCAATCCCAGTCTATGTAATGATCGAAATGGAATTAGTGAAACAGAACATGCATATGAAGCAACTAGAGAAAATGTCTGTAGAAAGGAGAATGGGTCCGAGCAAGGCCAGGCTTACAGCATCCTACTGATTCCGCTTTCTGTACGTCTTTCAAGTCCTTCATTCTCTCCAGACACATTGTCATTAGGACCCTGATCCACACAGTTTCTCCAATGGTGGGCCACATCATCTCTCCCAACTGGTCTCCCCACTTCTGGGCTGGCCCCTCTCCAATCCAGTCTTCATACACCCAGTTCCTGCTTCAGTTCCTTCACTGGCTCCACCTTCCTTTGGAGGAATTCCAAACTCTTTAACATGGCTGCAAGGCTCTGCATTATCTGGCAAGTCTGATTCTCTCAGCCACCATTTTTACCTCCTCTCTCTCTCTCTCTCTCTCTCTTTCTGTGTGTGTGTGTGTCTAAGCTCCTGGGACCAGTTTGTGGCTGAACAGGTTGTCACTGCCCAACTCCAGGGTACAAGGGGCAATCACAAAGACTATGGTGCAAAAGTCACCCCCATGATTGTTCAGTGCACAACCTACCCAATCATATACAACGGCCTTCCACCACCTAGCACCAACCATTTAAACTTCTTTCATATCACAAACACAGCATGTTCACTTGCCTCTAGACCTTCACCTAAGCTATATTCCCTGAATGGAGGACTATTGCCTTTGGAAAGTCCTTTCTGCCACCAAGTCTGAATATAAGAGCTTATAAAAATAGTGTGGGGACCAAAAGAGACTAGAATCCATAGCCCTTTCTCAGAGACCATCATGAAGACCCCAGCATCCTGGGGACCAAAGCCAAGTGAGGCTAACTCAGGATGTGAAAATATGAAGGCTTTCCACTCCTGACGCCAGAAGTGCCTGGGACGCCCTCTCCCACACGAAGCTTGGACTAGGCTTTAAGGTCAGGTTCAATATGAGTAGCTAAGGATGCAGGAGAGACGGAAGTAACCAAAGGGCATAGCAGAGGTCTGTGGTGATAAGGATACCTCTCCAAGTAGGAAGACGGTGCCTGTCTCCAAAACCACTCTCCCTGTGTCCTAACACCCCTTTCCAGGCTGTGGGGAGCTAGTCAGCTTCCCAGGGGCTGATGACCTATTTTCCTAAATTCAACAGAGGAAGACTATAGTAGACATGAGGGCTGCTCACCAAATATTTCTAATTCTCCTCCCTTTCAAAGGACATGAGGATGCACTTTCCAGCCCCGTCTGAAGTCAGGCATGACCACATTACTTGATGGGGCCAATGAAATGTGATCAGTGGTTTCTAGTATCATTTTGTGGGGGAAGCACCAGAGAACCTGCACACATTTCCCTGCACCCCTTTTCCTGTCTTGGTGACCTTGAAAATGCATGTCCAGATAGTCTCTGAGCAACACAACAATGTGAATGGACTTAATACCACTGAACTGTGCACTTAAACCATTAAAAATGGTGAAGATGACAAATTTCATCCTATGTGTATTTTGCTACAATTGTTTTAAAGCAACAACAAAATAGGGTCTCCATTAGCCTGGGTCCCTGCTTGACTACAATCTGCAAAACCCCTAGAGATGTACCATGAGCTGGAAATAATCGTGTGTTTTGTCAAGCCACTGAAATTTGAGAAGTGCTTGAAATCTTGTTGCATTTCATTGAACAAGGGGTAAATTTAGTTTCCATAATCTCTTTTGAATACCCTACCATTTCACCACTTAAAACTCTTCAGTTTAACTTTACTTACCCCATTTATTAGAGTTATTAGAAGCAATGTACTAAAGAATGAGAAGAAAAGTTTTTTAATTTCATTTCTTTCTTACAGCATTTTTGTTATAAGTTAAAATCACTTTGACAATAGAACACACGCATAAAGATAAAACACTACTATAATATCAAGCCTTAAACACTGGAATCTAATCTCCACAAAACTCCTTTACTTGTATTTGTAATGTGTCCCACAAAACAACCTTGAGCTAGGAGTCGTTTTTTGTTACCACCACCCAAAAGCTGAGAACACTGATGTCCAGAGAGACCTTGAACCTGGATCTAGAACCAAAGGGCTTGGACCTCCCTCCCATGTTTTCATCTTATTGCTAAACACCAGTACATTATAGTTAAGACAATATAACCAGCCTAAGAACCAAAAGTGCTTTAAACTAAATTACAGCAATATATTGCAAAGCTTAGCACAGCATTACAAATAGCTCGTTGAACCAAGGCAGTTTGTTTGCAGGGTAAGCAAGCAGATTTTCTGCATAATATGGCAGTGCCGCTGGTAATAATAGCAGTCACTAAAATAAAGGATGACGTTGCGGGGGGGGGGAGCCTCATTTATAGACTAGTAGTAGACCCTAATGAAACTGCATTTTGGCCCTATCATCACCCTCCTGAGAAAATTCCCCTTGAGGTTTTCCATGTGAATCCTGGGCATATTTATGAAGATCAAAGTAATGGCTTTTTAAAATTAATTACATGAATTTGTAGCTCAACAACACTGAGTGAAAGGCGGGTGTTGTACCCCATGCCTTGTTACAGCTGTACATTATACACATCAAAAGCCCAGGACGCTAGTGAGAGCACATTCCCTGCTACATCGACCCCCAAGCAGCCGTAGGGACGTGGAAAGAGTACAAAAGATCAGTCCCCAAAGTTGTTGTGACAGCTTAATTGTATTATGGTGCTTGGATAATTCCCATTTATTTGGCTTTTTCCTCAGAGCAAACTATTACCCCCCAAGCATAGCTATTACCAGGAGAATAAGGATTCGCAACTTTGATGGCCCTTCTTGTCCCGCCATCCTCCCCGGCAAAGCCAGCCCTGCTCAAAAGTCCCAATAATTGTTGCTCGGCGGTCAGGCTCTCCCCTAGCCCTCAGCATGCTGAGACCCGACAGCAACTAACTAATTGCAATTAAAATCTGCCACGTGAGTGGCAGAGAATAACATAAATTAATCAGTACATTAGCAGAATTACATTTAAGTGTTCAAATGTGCCTTCAACATAGTGGGACATTTTAAATTATAAAGCAAAGTACTTCATTATGGATGCTGATATTTTAATGAGGAAATGTGATGTTTGGTTAAATAGGAGTACAATACACAAACTTCCTTAAAATTAGCATCAATGATGCATTTTAATTCAAAAACCAAGTTGTGGTCTGTGTAATTCCTGAATTTCAATGTGGAAAAATTGCCTGGAGCTGTGGAAACAGTTGAACATCTCATTCTCTGAAGAATTAATAATTTCAGCTGTACTAACTAGCACTTTATGTAAATTGTTAGATAAATCACAGCAATAAATACAGGTTTTAGAAGAACAGAACAGTATGCTTATCCTTAATTTATTCAATCATCAATTCATGTATACTGAAGCTAGGGGATATGAAAGATTAAACGTACCAGGCAAAAAACACAAAACACAAAAAGAAAGGGAAAAAGGAGAAAATGATGTCTTTGATAGCCACATACAGAGAGACTCCAGAAGAAAGGTTCCAACCAGTTTTAAAAAAATCTTGCATATAATAATCTCTTACAATGCATGTAAATATAAAAGATGGGTTACAATTTTATTGTTTGTTTTCAAGTACAGACAAAGCTTAGTAATCAATATATACACTGGAGCTTTAAAAGCCCTCCTTATAAAATAATTCTCTTATTTAATTGCATGAAACAGAGTCTATGAAATACACGTATATTTAAAGGACTGTATCAGGTCATCTTTACAACTTGTATGTGTCACTGGAAGTTTATGATGTTGGAGGCACAAATCCTAAGATAGATGATAGAAGCCGACCTCCACCTGGTTTGCTACTCCTGTCACAGGTGAGAGATGGGGCATATCTAAGAAGGGGATTTTGTCTTCAGGACTGTGCTCTGATTTTATTAGCTGTGAGATGAATTCTTGCTGGTTTCTACAATACATCAAAGCCAGTGCAGGGCAGGTTTTAGCAACTAAGAATACACACAGAACTGCCACGTTCATTGTGCACACGAGAAACCGAGCAAATGCAAACAAATGCATACCAGAAATGGACATGACAAATGAGCAATACCAAACATAGACCACATTAAAACAAAAATAAAACCTGCCTTCCATGATACCCAAATCAGCTTTGGAATCACCACCCACTCCCTATCTAAGCCCCACTTGTAATTCTCTGTTAAAATTGCCTTATTAACATGATTTTGTTCTTCTTTTGCAAAGAACAGAAGGTCTTAGTCTGCTTCTTCCTTGAGTTCAGGAAAAAGATTGCTTTGGAAAGGAAAAACAAACTCTCTTTCCAAAGCAATCTTTCTCCCTAAACAAAAGCCTTTCCCAAGTTGAAACACTACTGTGGCTACCTTCCCTTATGATGTCTTTTTGCCACGGCTGGGGGCATTTACCTTCTCCAGGTTGAGTTAGAGCACAACCCGGCAACCTGGCCTTACGATACCACGTCACTCATAAGCACAACCACTGATGATGTTGGATTTTACTTGAACCCAGTGATTCTGGAAGACAGTGAAGGTTAAGGAATGTCCTCACTTTTTGTGACATCCTACAAAGAACCTCCCTTTCTCGTGTGACTTAGGTAAGACTCACAGATGTCCCCCATGTTTACTTATGACAAGGCCAGACCCAAACCCTGCAATCCCCACTGTTAGCCTCATAAAAGATTAGGTGAATTGATTGCTCCCAATGATGAAAAGGAACAAAATGCTTGTCAACCAAACTTTGGTTAAGTGTCTCTCCTTCCTCCAGGCCCCTGAACTTTGGCCCACCCTCAGCCTGAACAGTGCACATCTGCTCTGACAACAGGCTGGCCTCAGGGTCAAATAGTCTCTGATCCATTATCCAACCATTTCCCCTACCTGGTCCTTCTAGCCTCACTTATCATCCCTATAAAAGAAAAATCTTTTTTTTGCCTGACTCTTGAGACACTTACAGACATTAATAGCTTTCTCTCCCACTCCTCAAAACCTTTAGAAGAAAGTGTCTCCTTGTTAAGTGTAGATTTGCTTTTCATTTGATACCATCAATGGCCAGGGGTGTCTAAGTGCAGAAGCTCTAAGCATTATCAAAATTTATGCAAAGATATCTCATTATATCCCATGTGAATTAAGAGTACTAAATCCCAGAATGGACTGAGACTACTAAAAGTTACTACAGACAACAGGATTTTTTGGGTACTATGAGAGTAAAAATGTAATTGTTCTGTTAGCCTGCAAACATAGCAGCCAACTAATTACACCCAAGCCAGCTTCCAGTCACAATGGCCTGGGTCTAATCCAAACAAAGGACTGGAAAAGAGTGAATATGTCTGCCCCTCCACAGCGACTATCAGGGTAATAACCAACCCTGAATGGTCAGAAGGAGAAAGCAGGCACAATAGGGTTTGGGGTATTAATATGGCAAACCTCCAAAGCAGGTATAAGAACAATGATGATTACAAACCTTATCATCTCACTATGGTCTTAGGTCCACCTCTTGAAGGGCTGGTTATCAAATCTGCTTTCATGTCTGCATCTGTGACTATGTCTATAAATCACATTCATGTTTATGATATTTTTATATCCCACAAATATATATAAAAGAATTCTCAGGAAACAAAATAACTATATTAATCAGATAATTTTCTCAGTCTACTAATTCGAGAACAGTATTCCATCTCCTCCAGAAATAGTTGTAAATGAAAGCCAAAGGGAGTGAAAACCAAAGCTAAGAATGCTTTTCATATAGCAACTTGGAAGTTAGCTGCATCTGCTGGTTTGGGCTAGATAATGTGATATCGTTTTCCCATGAGACTATATTTATTACCAGCTCCGTTTCTCACCAAGAGCAAGAAATGCTATTGAGCAAAGACAAAAGAAGTCACAGCAAAATTGAAAACAGATAAGTCCCGGTGTAGTTTATTTTTCCTCAAATTTCCTGTGGAAATGTTCTATCGCATACACTGTTTAATAATCCAAAACAAAGCCTTGGTGGTAACGTAAACAGAGAAACAAAAGGAGAAGACTGCTGAATTCCGTTTTCAGAGCCCATGGGAACATCTAAAGCACTATGATTGAAAGCTTCAGAACATACTGATAAATTGGTCACTGAGAGCAAAAACTAGGCAAAGAGTGAATGAGAATCATGTATATAAATAAAGAGCCTTTGGTTGTGTGGTGCTGAGAAAACTGGAGCTGCATGAGATCATTTTAACTTCTCAATAATTAAAGCTACCCTTGCTGTAAACCTTCTGTGAACAGAGCACTATTCATTTTCCTCACACTTTTTTCTTAGAGGGTTAGGTAGCAGAGAGGAGGATTAAAGCTCTTTGACCCAGCCTAAGACTGAGGAAAAAGATTTCATTTCACACACCCAGGCAACAAAATGTATAAAAGTTTGTCCCAAATAATCCACAGAAGCACAGAGTCCTGGTGACTTTCACAAGCCCGATTCTCTATTAGAGCCACCAATACTTTCCACCTTCTGACTAAGCTGGTTCTGTCTTTTGCTCCCAGAGTCCTAACACATCCTTGCTGTATGATTATTCCCGTAACTCCTTCCTAGCACTTCCTGCACACCAGCCACTCCACATGCTCTATCTACACCACCGACGGAAGGGAGGGCCGAGCATGCCCACTGTAAAGACAGGCTATCTGAGGCTTAAAGAGGTTAAATAAATTGTCTACAGTCATCCAAGTATAAAGAAAGGGAGCCATGTGTCCATAAGCCTGCGACCCTCTGGGTCTTAATTACTCTGTTGCCATCTTCCCAGAACATGGGGCTCAGGACCTGCGCCTCAGGGGTGTATAGAAGATGCTCCCCTTCATAGGTCTGCAATCTAACAGTAAAATCTTGGTTTGCGAGCATAATTTGTTCTGGAAGTATGTATGTAATCCAAAGCACTTGCATACCAAAGCAAATTTCAAGAACCATTGACTCAGTTGTGATCATGTGACATTTGGCATCACATATTACTCATATTGCAAGACATTGCTCGTTTATCAAGTTAAAATTTATTAGGAATGTTTGCTTGTCTTGCAGAACATTCACACAAGTTACTCATATCCAAGGTTTCACTGTATTTACGAAACTCCTTTACCTGCATAATATGTTCTCTTTTGTCTTAGCTTCCATAGCTAACTAATCCACCATCCACCATCTCTCTCTCTCTCTCTCTCTCTCTCTCTCTCACACACACACACACACACACACACACACACACACACACACACACACGGTAACAGGTTTGATCTGGTTGCAGCTGGGTCTTCAGTTAGAATCTGCTTTACTTCTTTAGGTTGATGTTCTCCCTGTACTAACCCACTGTGTATAGTTTAACGTCAGAGGACAATGTTCCCCCTCTTTTCTTAATGTTCTTGCTATAAATACCTCAAAGATTGTTTCTTTGTGTCCTCTATAATAGTGACTTGAAAAAAATCAATAGTATCACAGAAAGATTAACGTCCTTATGGTAAACAGGGAATTAGTGATTGAATTATATCCCCTCCTCCAAAAAAAGATGTTGAAACCCTAAACCCTGGTACCTGTGAATGCGATCGTATTTGGAAATAAGGTCCTTGCAGGTACAATTAGTTCAGATGAGATCAGTAAGGATTAGGGGGCACCCTGGATCCAATATGACTGGTGTCCTTATAGAAAAAAAAGAGAGAGAGAGAATGCCAGGCGGAGACGGAGAAGTACGGCAAGAAGGTTATCATGAGAAGACAGAGGCAGAAATTGGAGTAAAGCTGCCTCTACCTGAGAGGCACATGGAGCCACCGAAGCGGGAAAAGGTCCCTTCCCTATGGGTTTCCGGGGGAACGGGGCCCTGCATACCCTGATTACAGACTCTTAGCCTCCATAACTGTGAGAGAACACATTTTTGTTGTTTTAAGCTGCGCAATTTGTGATGCTTTGCTAGGCCATTTCTAGGAAACGAATACACAGGGTGACTTAGCAAGGCCGGAAGCAGGAATGTTCTTTGGGGGCTTTTGTATATGGCAGTCCCTTTATAGGACAGGAAGCACCAAGCTCTGTGGCAAGGTGGTTGTGGGCAGTGAGAATAGATAATCTGCTAAGAAGATTTCCTCCCATTAAATCATTAAGGGAAAAACTCTGCTTTAATAGATATTCAAATAAGAATTGGCCAGAGTAAGCCCTCGAGTTAAGAATGCTCTGGAAGTCAGACTGGAGAGCCAGGGCCAATTGCTTTCTATCAGCAAAGATAATAAATAGTGCATCTGTTTGGTTTCTGTTTACAACTGCAACATTCTAATGTCCCTCATAACGTGAGATTTCGATAAAATTTTAACACCCCCGAAAATAGGATCTAAAGAGTTAGATAATATAATCCAAAATTTTTATAAATGGAGGCAAAAACTAAGGCCCCAAGAAGTTGGGTTGCAAAGAAGTTCACAGAACCAGATGGACACAGAGCAGGGTGGCCTTTCAGTGCACGTACAACGTTATTCTTCAGCAAAATGGCAGAGTAGGAGATTCCAGCCCTCATACATCCAACAGAAGCCTCCAGAAGGAATGCATGAGGCAAGGTAAGCAGGTTGAGGACTGGCTAGTGTGCATAATTTCAGCAGGCTCTGGGGTGTAGAGGTTGTCCCTAATTGTCTGGTACCTGGCCCTGGGGTGACTGAGGCAGGTAGATAGCGGTCTGGAGAGTAAACGGTCAGCTCTTTTCCTTTGGTCATAGAAGAAAAACAAAACCTTTTCTTTCACCTTGATCTATCTTTTCCTTCTAGAATTTAGCAGGCTAATCTTGTGCAAACTGCAAGAAAATACCCATTGAATGAATGGTGTCTCGTTCCAAGTCCCCCTTCAGAACTCAGGGGGAATATTTTATAAGAAATCTTAGTACAAGTTATAAGCTAATGAATTGACAAGGGAACTTAAGGATCATGAGTCTGTAGAAAATGCTGGATGTTGATTGGCTTTGTCTGCAAGATTATTCCGAACTATCAAGGTGCCTTGACTGAGTCCCTTTACTTCTCATGGCAATGTGGTTATCTGCCTAGGTTCAATATGAATCTGTAATGATATAATTGGATAAACCAAATTAGTAACCATTCCAGAAATGTCTCATTTAAATCCCATTCAATTGAGGATGAGCAGCCCATTATTAAGGAATAAGGACTGTACTTCCTATATGACAATGATGCCTAAAAAATCCTCCAGGGAAACTGTCCTAATGCCTGATCTGTAGCCTATAGAGTCCCAGCCTTAAAAGAGGTCAAGACTACAGGCACCTGGGTGGCTCAGTCTGTTAAGCATCTGACTTTGGTTCATGATCTCTTGGTTTGTGAGTTCAAGCCTCACATCGGGCTCTATGCTGACAGTGTGGAGCCTGCTTGGGATTCTTTCTCTGTCCCTCCCCCACTTGCATGCACTCTCTCTCTCTCTCTCTCTCTTTCTCTCTCTCTTTCTCTCTCTCTCAAAATAGATAAACTTTAAAAAATAAAGAGGGCAAGGGGCACCTGGGTGGCTCAGTTGGTTAAGCTTCCAACTTCAGCTCAGGTCATGATCATGGGTTTGAGCCCCACATTGAGCTCTGTGTTGACAGCTCAGAGCCTGGAGCCTGTTTCAGATTCTGTATCTCCCTCTCTCTCTGACCTTCCCCTGCGCTCTCGCTCTCTCTCTCTCTCTTAGAAATTAAAAAAAAAAAAAACATTAAAAATATTTTTAAAAAAATAAAGAGGTAAAGATCTGCACTTCCTGGTAGGCTAGGACACAAAAATAGGCTGTTATGGGCTGTCTGTTTCCTTCTAAAATTCATATGTTGAAATCCTAACTCCAGTGTGGTAGTGTTAGGAGGTGGGGGGTCTTTGAGAGGTTATAGGTCATGATGGTGGAGCCATCACAAATGGGACTGAGACCCAGAGAGCTCTCTTGTCCCTTCCCCCAGGTGGGGACACTACAAGAAGGTGGGCATATATAAACTAGGAAGCAGGCTCTCCCCAAACACTCAATCTTCTGGCATGGGGATCTTGAATTCCTTAGCCCATAGTCCATGAGAAATTTCTGTTGTTTATTAAGCTACCAAGTCCATGGGATTTACTATGGCAGCCTGATCAGTCTACAAAATGAGGAATCTCAGAGAAAGAAGAAAGCCTTACAGATACAGGTACAGCAAAAGGAAACCCAGTAGGTATTCTTGGTTCCTGGACTGGACATAGATGAACAAAGAAAGGCAATATAGAATATATCTGACATAGTAAAAGTGATCAAAAATATGATCTCTAGGGCTTTGTAAGGGGGGTCACAAACACAAGTTCACTCTTTAACCCCAACATCCTATGACTAAGCTCAGGACAAGCAGGTGTTTGCATAATATCATCACTCCTTTCTGTTTCTATTTTTTGTCAACGAAACCATCCAAAATGAACAGAACATCAACTTAATTATGCTAAATCATAAAATCTAGAATAGATATATTTTGTCAAACTCACATCAAGGTAGAATTTGCTCACAAGAAGACCTCAAAAAATAAAACTGACATTCTTATCCTTAGCTTAGTTCTGTCTCATACAGGAAGATGGCAACTATCACAGCTCAGAAAAGATTTACACTTTTAAAAGCCATGCATTGCCAGAGATAAGCCTTGAATTACAGGGCCATTCTAGAGCCTTACAGCCAGAGATAAGCTGCGATCCTATTTCCTATTATCAGAGTCAGGACTTTAAATCGAAACAGAACTGTCAACTGCTATATAATAATTTGAACTATAAATAGAGCCTACTCTCTTTATTCTGGGAGCCCGCTTGCTCTGAAATCTTGCTTTAGGCATGCAAAACACTCCACCAGGCTATCAAAAATTAAGTGGGCTTTTGTTTTTGTTTCTGTTTTAGTGGGGAGAGGCAGGATAGATTTCTTTCAAAAAGAAACAATGACAAATTGAGTTGAGAGGAGTAAAAACTATTTTTAAAATGGAACTTCCCAACTATCAAGATCAACAATTCAAACATGGTTTGTAGAGCCCTTATTGTGGTGGTTAAAGAAAATCAAGGGTGGGGGCTGGTAAAGGGGTAAATAGATTTTATTCAGGAACTATCAATAGGGGAAAAAAGAACTCAGTATAAAACTGGCTCCGTTCCGAATAGAGCATGGACAAGCAGGGATTTATAGCCAAGGTGGAGAGTGGGGCCAGCGAAAAGGAAAGTATTAGGTGGAAACATCAGGGACCGGAGGGGATCTGGTTAAACAGACCCGGTAGGACTCTTGCTGAAGGCAGACCTGGGTGATCAGAGATCACTAGGGAATGGCAGACGGTGAGGAAACTTGATCAGATATCCAGGGGGATCAGATATGGAGGGTGGGGGATTCATGCTAGACTGACTTAGCAAGATTCTTTCTACAACTGGGCTCTACAGGACAAGGCTCAAGGACAGGGTAGAGTGGGAAAGGGGCTCAGAGAAGCCTGTCTAAAATTTGGTCAGTAAGATACTGCCAGGGGCGCCTGCGTGGCTCAGTCGGTTAAGCATCCCACTCTTGATTTCTGTATTGGCAGAGACGAGCCTGCTTGGGATCCTCTCTCTCTTCCTCTCTCTCTGCCCCTCCCCCACTCACATTTTTCCTCTCTCTGTCTCTCTCAAAATAAAAATAAATAAACTTTAAAGAGAGAGAGAGAGATTGTCAGTTGTCAAGGAGCTGTGCTGGCGATCCCCAGAGGCATTACCCTGACAACAAAATCCCCCCTACTTGGAAAATTCTACTGCCTTGAACATGGAAAGTCATAAAGAAGTCTGTAACTCGTGGTGTCTCCCTTTGGTTCTGCAGTGTAGACAGGTGTAGACAGGTAGAGTCAGTCAAGAGAAGGTACTATTTACCCAAGAAGGAGCCAAAACCTGGAGAGAAAGAAAGGAAAAGGAGAAAATGGAGCAGGAAGCTAAGCAGTCAGGAGGGATGATGGGAGTCTGTCGGTGCTCACCGCTCATTGACCTTCTCTGCTATTAAAACAAATTCAGGGGATCCTTAAACTCCAAAGACTTCTGTGGGGTGGTTTCCCAAGCAGAACTCCCCTTCTTCTCCTAATTCAACACAACAATTCCAGGGAGAAGGAACACCCCAGAAAGCCAAGCCACAGCCTGCGTCCTGACCCAGTTCTGACTTTGATGGCCAGCTGGCCAGCACAAAAATGAGTAGTGCTGCCTTGACCCTAGCAAGGGGAAGACATGCCTCGTGGCTTGTGGCCACCTGCCTCCTCAAAGTGCTGGCCTCCAACCTGCAGCGACTCCCCATCAGTACCCTGCAGAAGCTGTGGATGGACCCATCCCGGGCAGCACGTGGCACATGCACCCTTAAATCTGGAGAGAAACTCCTTTCTTCCCAAGCAAGGTGGATACTTGAATGCTTAGACACAAAAGAGTGAAGCAGTGAATATTATTATCCCTTTTCTACTGCGTGGAAAATGAAATACAGTGACCGAAGGCCAGGCATTTTGGAAAGGTACTCAGACCTAAACACTTAACCATTAGCCATTTCTAAGGGCACTGGATCCTATCAAATGGAAGCTGGTCTGCCCTGGGCGGCCTAGCTTTCTCTCATTGAATCTTGATAATGGGTAAAACTGGAAAACTGATCAAAAAGACTATTCAAGGGCACTTGCGTGGTTCAGTTGGTTAAGCATTCGACTTCAGCTCAGGTCATGATCTCACAGTTCATGAGTTTGAGTCCCGCACCGGGCTCTCTGCTGTCAGCGTGGAGCTTCAGATCCTCTGTCCTCTCTCTCTGCTCCTCCTCCACCTGTTCTCTCTCTCTCAAAATAAATAAGCTTCAAAATAAGAAATTAAAAAAGATTATTCATAGTTACTAGCTAATGTTTATTAAGTGCTATCAAAAGAAAAACTTACGAGGACTCAGTGAGGAGAGACTTCGGTTCCAAGGCTTATTGTGTGGGATGGAAAAGGGCTATCACAATGGT
>NW_027528362.1:4668288-4682841 GCF_008692635.1 Crocuta crocuta | reverse complement strand
CAAGCACAAGATCGGTAAGCATCTCAAAACCAAACAGAAAATAGGGTTTTCTTTTATATGGTAAGGAGGCAGGCAGAGACGGGCAGAATCTTCGGAGGGGAATCTGGGCAAGTAAGGAGAATTGACCAACGGGGTCTGACTGGAAGAGGGTCTGGCTGTGGCCAGCTGATTGCCACAAGAAACTAATAAGGGGGGCGGGTCCCTTTGCTCTGACTTGAGGATAAGCAGTGCTCGGGGTCCTGTAGGAAGGACAGAGTTCTGACCAAAATTTAGCAAAGACAAAGCCGAGGGTAAGAAACGGGGAATCATGAGCACCCAGCCAGTGCTTACCACATAGAGAGCACTGTGCTAAAATCCCATGTGAAGAAAGGGCTTTAATTTTCCTCGTTTTGAAGAGACAAAATAGATTCTGAAAGTTCAAGCAATTTTCCCAGAGTCACTCAGCTAGTAAAATCTCTACAACTCCAGTTACCCAAAGGGAAATAATCAGAAATATGGTGTGTGGATGGTGATATAGGGAAATTGGATGTTTTCTTTAACTTCAATCCCTCAATAATGTTCACCACATGTTTAGGGGTGAATACAATGACTAAAGGTAGAGAGGGGGTATAGTCTATAAATCTACCCCACTTAATCTCACCGAGTCTTTCTGTAACTGGTGTCATACAATTGATGCTTTTGTTATCCTTTAAGAAAACTTTTATTGTTTTTTATTTATTTCTGAGAGAGAGAGAGAAAGAGACAGCATGAGCAGGAGAGGGTCAGAGAGAGAGACACACACAGAATCTGAAATAGCCTCCAGGCTCTGAGCTAGCTGTCAGCGGAGAGCCCGACGCGGGGCTCGAACCCACAAACTGTGAGATCATGACCTGAGCCGAAGTCAGACGCTTAACTGACTGAGCCACCCAGGCACCCCTTTGTTATCCTTTTAAATCTTAAACTAAGTAGGCTGTGGCTGAGCTTTTTCTCCCCAGGTTGTCTACTAAGCTGCACCAGGACACCCTAGAACCACCATAGGAAGATGGGACTAAGGGAATGGATCATGCCTACACACCTTTCTCAAGAGAAGTCCTGGGAAGTGGGGGAGGGGTAAAGAACTCCTCCCTGCCAAGTCCAATCTCTAAAACACTATGCACCCAGACAGTGGATGCCTCGACCATACAATTTCAGCCACGGTGACTTCTACACTTGCTCTAGGCATTTAAAAATTCACATGAGCCTGTCCTCATGGTCAGTCACCCACATCATTGTCAATACCACAGACAGATCTTTAGACAGGCACTTCTAGGTTTCCCTGACCTGAGGGAGTCTGGCATCTGCCCAAGTAGATACTAGCATCTGTCTCTCATCTGTCTCTCATCTGTCTAAAACCCCCTTGATTAATGGCATTGAACTGAGTATACCTCCACTAGTCTAAGTGGAATATATACAAGTCTCTGTGCCAGGCTGGCTACAAAGAAACTCAGTTGGAGGTCTATATAGATACAAAACCTCAACTCTAGTCCTTGTAAGTCCCATACCCAGACAGGGATGACACCTTTAAGCCACTAAATCCAAATTATAAAGTTTTATCCCTTATGCACCCCCTTCAAAAGTAATCCATGTTCAGAAGGGAGTGTTTTCCGATGGACTGCACGTAGCTTCTAGCAGTTTCCAAGCTCCTCCTTGTACAAATGCCCTATGGAGGCATCCTTGAGTTCACTATTGCTGCCCAGACATCTCACCTCTACAAGATGGGGCAGTTGAATATGAATGAGGTCTCAGAGATTCTGTGTTTCAGCCTGATACAAACTTACCTGAACTCTGGTAAGAGGAATGTTAATTACACCTGCTCATACTTGACTATAAATTCCATGAGGTTGAGAGCAGATCCACATGGTTCGTTATTGTTTCCACATTTCCTTATAATGTGCCTGGCACCTGCTAGCAATTAATGTGATTTGTTGAATGAATAAAAGAATAAAGAAATGAAGGTATCTTGCCTTGTTAGGTTTTTGTGAATATCAGTTAAAATCACATGTAATTTGTAAATGACACTTCTCTGCAAATAACAGCTAAAAATAAATTCACTGTTGTTACTCTCAGAGGTCTCTACTATGGGCATGGTTTATTAGAAAATTAAAATGAACCATATTCACTGTAAAATTTATTCCCCAGAAAGCACATTTTTCTCAAATGATAAAAATGGAAGAAACTCCTTATTTTGAAAGGCTCACTATTTTAGTCACTTGTATATGATAATAAACACACTTTATATTAAAGACATAAATACCATAAATATGTGCAATGAATTACCATTGAAATTAAAAGCAGTTTCAATCTGTAGAATCAGTACAGAGAAATAAAAATAATCAGAGTCTTACAAACAAGAGTCTGGCCATGTTTCTTCTCCACTGAACAAACACATACACAAACACACCCACACACAGGTCAAAAAGAGAGAGTCTGTAAGCCATTGTTAGATGCTACAAACTGGGAAGCTAACTTGTTATTCCAGAATGGAGAGAGAAATTACTAGAAGCAGCAAATGATGGCTGCAGTTAGCCATCTCCCAAAACATTCCCAGAAACAAGCCATCCTATGGTTTGAAGGGGAGAAAATTTACCGATGACTTGGAGTGTCCAGAAGTAACCACCATAACATGCAACTAAGATAAATTAAGCTGTCGTCATAACTGACGCATAGGAAGCACGGAACTCGGAAATGGCAAACTTCTCTAACTCATAAAGAAGAAATGTTATCATAAAAGGGAATATTGAGGCTTAGAATTTTTCAGCATTTATGCTGCATAGTCCCAGGAAGGAAAACATCATGCCTGATGGTCATTAGGTAGGTTACTCTACAACAGAGAAAAGCCTCAAGCAGCCAACAGAATTCTCCATCTCAACTCATACTGATTCTGCACTAAGCAAGCAACTCTGGAGAATGATTTTCTTCACTAAATGCCCAGTACCGGAGTGTTCCCTCAATTTTTCTTCCCTCAGGCTACCATGGGGCTTTTCCTGGGCCATACGTTTCACATGTAATATACGACATTATCGTGTTCATGTCTTCCTCCCCGGACAGACCACTGCCTGGGAGCCAAGAAGCAGAGGCTGCCTGCTGGCAGACAGCCAGAGCCACTCAAGAGCAAGCTCACTCCTCTTCTTCTACCTTCTGGAAAGAGACTGTCTCCTCTCCACAATTCATCCTGCCGCAGCTGGTCTAGGAAGTCAGCTCTGGTTGTTCTCAGATCAAAGGGGTTGTTTGTTGTGGTCTTAGGAGTGGGAGTGCTATGTGGTATTCGTTCTCTTCGATTCCTAGACATCTGCCAGCGGGCCGACAAATATGCCATTTGGTTGCCTTCCTTGGCAGCTCAGACTTGCTGAGGTCACACCCCGAGGACAGCCTCTATTCAGAGCAAAAGTAGATTCCTCTCTGCTAGACACTGTGTGCAACATATTTTTCATTCATTACAGTAATTTCTGATTGTCAGCATATAGTTTTTAAACGACAGCAGTAGTCCATTTTCAACCTGTAGAAGTGTCAAACAGATTGAGTTCTCCAACTTTGGGAATCAGTTGCTTGATAATCCTCATCGTAATTTCACAATAAACCCATAAGTGGAAGGTTTACGAAGACAGAAGCATCTTCTAACTTCAGAGTTGTTTGGCCAGGGAATGAGCTGTTGTAAGAGGTGATGGGCTTCTTGTCAGTAGAACAGGTTGCTAGTCAGAAAGCTAAGCTCTCAGATTCCTTATAAAAAGGAATATATAGTCATTATGTTTATGGATATTTACACATATATTTAAATTGGAAAAATGAAAAGCCCATGTGGCAAGTTCAATCATAAAACAAGTAAGTAAACAAAATGGAAAGGGAAACCCTCCTTGAATTACCACAGCCACTAGTACTTGAGGAAACAGTGCAGTGAAAGGCAGGTAGGGCAACACAGCAACCTGCGTGGATCTTCCAATGAGTCTTAAAGAACGGTTCTAGAACTTTCCATGACAAAAGCCTGGCCTTTGTCACATGTCCCACTTCTTGGTCAGTAGAGAGGTGTCCTTATCCTTAGTTTAGCATCAGGACTGAGAGGTGCTTCAGCCCATAAGTGAGACCACTGGGGGGCCTGGGGGGCTCAGTTGGTAAAGTGTCCGACTTTGGCTGAAGGCATGATCTCACACTTCCTGAGGTCAAGCCACCCCACATCAATCTCTGTGTTGACAGCTCACAGCATGGAGCCTGTTTCGGATTCTATGTCTCCCTCTCTCTTTGCCCCTCCCCCACTTGCTCGCACGCATACTCCCACTCTCTCTCATCTCTCTCTCTCTCAAATAAACATGCAAAGAAAAGAAAAGAAAAAAAGAAAAGAAAAGAAAAAGGAGACCACCATGGCATCTGAGCAAAGACTGAGAGATGATCATTAAGAATAAGGACAATGGGACGCCTGGGTGGTTCAGTCAGTTGAGCAACCAACTCCTGATTTTGGCTCAGGTCATGATCTCATGGTTCCTGGGATGGACTTCCACACTGGGGTTCTCTCTCTCTGCCCCTCCCAAACCCTCTCTCAAAATAAATGAATAAACTTTAAAAGACTAAGGATGAGGAGGTGTGCACAGTAGGAACTCACATGAAGCGGCATCGGCAGCACTTGAAGCAAGACAAGACAGAAGAGAGGGTGTAAACCCATGAGAAAGAAAGTTTTCAGTCCTTCTTTTTGTCCTGATTCCTAAGAAATCAGCATTTCCCCCCCCCCTCCTCTTTCAAGGAAAGTACTTACCTTATTAAAACAAAAACCAAACCTTCAAACTTAGTACTCAGGGGAAAAAACAAAAACAAAAAAACCAAAAAACCTCAAACTCACCACTGAGGAGGAATAACTGACCTACAGGGTTGACCCCAATCCCTGAGTGCTCTTCCTCTATGGCCTTGACTCCTCTGGCGGGCTGCTCCCTGACCACGGGTTCAGCTGGCTGGGGCTGCTGTCTGCAAGCAGAGGCAGGCTGGGCCAGTCAAAAAGAATTCAGGAGGCAGGGGACGCACACAGTAGGCTTCTTGTTCTACCACATTTGGTCCTCTCCAGATCTCAGATCCTTCCCCATCCCACCTAGCGGGTAAATTATCACCAGGATAGCCCCAAAAGGGTATAGTTTTGAGCACTCTTACCTGCTCCCCTCTCCTGCCAGGTGCGTATCAGCCCATGATATTTGTATTAGTCTCCTTGGGTTGCTGTAACAAAGTCTTTAAGCAATAGAAATATTGTTTTCCCTTCTATGTGAACATGCCCTGAGTACATGTCAGAGGACTTTACCCTGTACGGGCCATCACCACTGCCATGGCCTTCCTAATACAAGGTTTGTATACCTAACTCAGCCAGAAAATGAGGTCCTCTTTTCCCCCAAATTACTGGCCAACCAAATAAGTCACAGAAACGCAAATCCCTTCCAATTAAAAACAAATAAGAATGGAGGGTGTAATTCGATGGTGGAAATCAAAGCTGAAGTGTGAATAGAATATTATCTTTAATACCCAGCTTGTGGTTGATAACCTTGGTTAGCCAGTTATTGGGTTGGATATTGTTAAGAAGCTATCAACACGGTGTGGACAAAACAGGCTTATCACAGGGTCATGGCCATGGAAAGCTCAGAAGTCATCCAGTTTGTGTCCTGCTTTCGTGTTCCATCCTAATCAGCTGGTGTTTAGTGCCACCTGTCATTACTGTTATTGTGAGGTCGTTGTTTGTTTTGAGGTTTATCTCCTCTCGGAGTGGGGAGCGAGGGCGGGGGGAATGCTCTAGTTCCTGATCCAGATCCGCTTTCCCAGTCTGTCTCCATTTGTCACATTCCAAATTCCCAGCCTGAGGAAGTCGAAATAATGATCACACTGTCTGATTCCTCAGTGTTCAGATCAGAAAAGATGCATACTGGTATCAAGTTACCTATTCTACACAGCTTGATACAAAGCTAAACTAAATATTTCCCATCAGTCAGATGGAATTTGGAAAGAAATATTCACAAAGATACTATCACTTTGGCGATCTAGTCACAAGGGAGTAATAGAGGACCTGCATTCTCTCTCCTGAGAATTACATCATTGTAAATTGGGATTCTGTGGCATAAAATATGCATTGAAATCATATCCTCCAAAAAGTATTTGATTGAAACATTTCCTTTAAATATGATCACCCAACTGCAGTGAGAAGAAGTTCTAGGCAAAGTATAACCTCGTGAGCCAAATCCTGCCACTATTCTGTTTTTGTACAGCCTGCAAACACAGAATGGCTTTTACCTTTCTAACCAGTTATAAGATCAACAAAGGAAATGAGGCATGGACCATATATATAGACAGCAAAGTCCTTTAGGGAAAAATTTTGCCTGCCCCTGAACTACAGCGTCATAGAATAAAGATGTAACCGAAAGTCCCTCTGCTATAGATATAGTAGTTGCCATTCACATTTCCAAGTGAAAAATTGAAGCAATTCACCTAAATGCATCAGATAAAGGGAGAGAGGTATGTATATAATCATTTGTTGGCCATTTACTCTATTTGTTCTCAGCATATTGACAGTTGGTAAATAGCACATAAAATGATCCTTTTCTGCTCTAATAGAGGGAGGGGGGAGTCTCCTCCATCCCACCCCACTAACAGCCTGCACATATTCCTCGCTCATCCTGGTGGTAACGATTCCACGTTCACTGATATACTTGGAGAAAGCAGTCTCTGCCACCTGTCTGATGCCTTTACTACAAGCAAGCATCTCAGAGACAAGGAACAATTCCGGAGCTCCTGGTGAAGCCCCAACCTCCAGAGATCCTCCATAATCCATGAGAGCTAAATCTGTAGCCACTTATTTACTTAACTGCTTGGATCAGAAAAGTTAATAAATCTGTTAAGTTTCTCAAGATCTACAAATGAATGAAAACATATGATATGCCTTTCTCTGACTGATTTACGTCAAACTTAACAGAAGACAATGGTAGTGGGGAGGAGGGGAGAAAAGTACAAACAGAGAGGGAGGGAGGCAAACCATAAGAGACTCTTAAATACTAAGAACAAACTGAGGGTCAATGGGGGGGGGAATGGATGATAGGCATTGAGGAGCTCACTTGTTGGGATGAGCACTGGGTGATGTATGGAAGTCAATTTGACAATAAATTATATTTTTTTAAAAAAGAAAAGTTAATAAATCTTTTCTTACCTCCCCAAAGGCCAAACCATTACATTCTGGAATAGGCACCAATGTTAGCTCCAAAGGTGTTGGGGAGATTGGAGCATTGTCATTCTGGACATAAAATCAAGTCACATAGGGCTACCTGGTTCCTGGAGGGATTTTATTTATATAACAAAAGGGTTAAGAAAAATGTCCCTTTATAAGTAGAGATAAAATATTTTTCTACCGCCCTCACCTATGGAGTGTCCACTACTTACACAGGAAAAATCTCCACTGGCTTTTATATGTCACCAAGAAGTGGCAAGGGGTTCACAGTCTATATTTACTGAGTGATAATAAGAAATCTCTCTGAGCTTCTAGGTTGGTTAAAACATGGAGAATAAGGGAGCGCAGTGCCCTGAGAGGGCACAGAAGTGAGGCACCCTTTCCCCATGCCTCGCCCCATGCTCCTCTTCCATCTGGCTGTTCCTGAATTATGTCCTTTCATAAGAAACCACTGATTTAGAATCACTTGTTCCTGACGGTTGTGAGAAGAAACAGAGTTAACTGCATACACCACCATGGCAGCAAAAAGCGACAAATTAATTTTGTTAATGACATCTTAAAGCCTTGACACTCAATGACAAGCACAGGATGATGAGCACTAGAGGAAGCAGTCCTCAATGGAACAAAGTCTTGACTTGCACAATGGATTTAGATAGTCAGTGTCCTGGGGGTCGAACTTTGACTTGTCTTGGAGTATAGATCTACTTTGCCAATGGCACTGAGTATGCCAAAGGCTCCGGGCAGAACACAAAAGGACACTCTACTTTTAAGCCCATCCAGAGTTGCAAGATTCTGAAGGGGTGTGCGACTGGGCGGAGAAGATAGCACGGGCTGTGAGGTCTGCTTCTGCCTGGTACTTAACCCAGGACATCCGGGACTCCTGGTTTCCCACACAGCAGTGAGCTGTGTTTCCTTTGTTTTGCTGGACTGTCTGTGCTGGTTTCTATGCATCAGATGAAGCAATCCTTTTCCCAGTTTGGAAGGAGCGGTCTCCCCTAGGAGATCCACCTTGCCAGTCAACCCCCCCTCCGCTCCTGGTTGTCCTCAAAGATCTGGGCATGTTCCACACGGCCTACTTTACTTTTCACAGCTCCCAATATTTGAGGCCATGCCAAGACTACTCAGTGTCCCAGAAGGGTCTATCTCAGTCAGCACCTGGATTCAGGCTGGCTAGAAGCCAGCCCCTCAGGCGGCACCTTTTAAAGTCTGCAACACGCTGCTGGTGGGAACGCAAACTGGTACAGCTACTCCGGAAAACAGTATGGACGTTCCTCAAAAAGTTAAAAATAGAACTACCCTACAACCCAGCAATTGCACTACTAGGTGTTTAACCAAGGGATGCAAGTGTGCTGTTTTGAAGGGGTACATGCACCCCAATGTTTATAGCAGCGCTATCCACAATGTTTACAGCAGCACTATCCACAATAGCCAAAGTATGGAAAGAGCCCAAATTTCCATCAACAAATGAGTGGATAAAGAAGATGTGATAAATACATACAATGGAGTATTGCTCAGCAATCGAAAAGAATGACATCGTGCCATTTGCAACTCCGTGGATGGAGCTGGAGGGTATTATGATAAGTGAAATTAGAGAAAGACAAATGTCACATGACTTCATTCATATGGGGATTTTGAGATACAAAACAGATGAATATAAGGGAACGGAAGCAAAAGTAATATAAAAACAGGGAAGGGGACAAAACATAAGAGACAAATAGAACAAACAGAAGGTTGCTAGAGGGTTTGTGGGAGGGGGGATGGGCTAAATGGGTAAGGGGCACTAAGGAATCTACTCCCGAAATAACCGTTGCACTATGCTAACTAACTGGATGTAAATTTAAAAAGTGATTAACTTTAAAAAATAATAAGAAATAAAAATTAAAAAATAAAGTGTGCAAAAACAGTCCTATGGGGTTGAAAAGATCAGCCCTGCAGGTACCCATTGCCAAGGCCCCACCTCACCCCAGGAGCAGCAACCCCCCCCTCCCCGCCCCCGCAGTGCAAACGGGGAGCAGGTGACCCCGCCCTAAAATTGAGGCCCAGACGCAAACCGCGTGCGCCTTACAACTAGGACCCGGATAAAGCCAGGGACGACGGCACACGCGTGGCCCAGGGGTGAAACCAGGGCCTCAGGAGTAAAAACTCAGTCCAGATGCAAACCAGGCGAGCCCCACGGGGACAAGGCCCCGGAGCGGGGACAGCATGCGGACACCGGTGTGTCGGCCCAGCCGCCCCTCCACCCGCAGAGGCCACTGACGCTGCAGGGTGAGTCGTCACGTGGGCTGGGGGCTCGAGCTGGAGTCTGGAGGTGGGGGCTGGGGTTTGCAAGCAAGAGGTCAGGGGGCTCCTACCTCAGGTGCAGGTCTTACAAGCTGGGGGTCCCCCACGTGAACTCAGGGCCTCGGTCCCCTCCCGGGCACGCAAGGGGCCTCGCGCGGGCATCCGGCAGCCGCTCCTCCCTGCTTCTGGGCGCCCCCAGTCAGGGGCGGGGCTTCCCTCGGCTTTGTGCCTGTGGGTCCCCGTGCGTCGCCACGTGGCCCACGGGAGTCCCAGTCCGGACCCCGCCACGGGCTGTGACCCCGCCACGGGCTGTGACACGGGGACAGGAGGCCAGGACTTCGCAAGTCACAGCCACTGCTGGGTCCTGCCATTCTCCTGCTTCGTTCTTCCTATGACACTGCCTGTCCCCGCTGTGCGCAGGAGTCAGTGAGAGGGGACAAGATTATAATGGCATCGTCTTATGGAGTAAAAACTGTATCTTGCAATAGATGATGATCCTATTATGAAAAAAGGGGAGGAAAAAAAATCGCGGGTGCATTAGGAATAAAGTTAATAAAGGTGACCATGTGAAAATCAACAGACACCTTTTATTTGCGTCTATTTAAATCAGTTTACCCTGAGGTTTTAATAGAAGGAGTCCAAAACCCAGCACGTTTCCACTCTCACTACTAACTTAGATATTTACTAGGTAGGGGAACCCAAAACCAAGATGGTTATCATGGTTTCTATCCCGCTGTAAAGATGTTTTCCTATCCTGCTGTAAAGAACGTTTTTTTCCCTCTAGGTTTCCAAGGAGATTTCTAACATAATTAGTATGGTATCAATAATCCTGACAGCAATAGGTATAAAAAAATTTATTTCTTAAATATGTACACTATGGTACGTTCCAGGCCTTCCCAGTCAGCTGGGAAGGGTCAAAGCTATTGAGAGCTATAAAAACAGTGATATGGAAATCCCGAGGCTAAAGGTCCATTCGAAAAATGTCCTCACCTATGGCTTTTTAAGTGTTATTTTGCTTTGTTTTATTTTTAGATTAATCAATGCTTGCTTTTCTGTAGGGGAAATTAAAAACTAATAATGAATAATTAATTACAGAAATATTATCTAAATATGCTTTTTGTCCCTCCAAGGGGGAAAAAAATCCTGTGAACACAGAGCGATAGTTTTGTTTTCTGTGTGTTCTTTTGTGTGGGTTTTCTTTGGTGTTGGCGTGAAAGTAGCAACAAAGATTTTCATATGTTGTCTCAAACGCAGTCTTTTGAGTCATGTTGGTTTTCTCAAGCCAAAGGCAGTNCACCAAACAAAACTAATAGATGAAAGCAGCTTCCTTGTTCCAAAGACAACTGAGGTCTTTCTGAAATGGAAATGAACTCTCAAATTCTCCCTTCCTGAACCTTTCACAGTTATTAGTAACTGCTAGAACTTTTGGAGAGCCAGCCAGTTCTGTGCCAGAACTTGTTGGCTATGTACTATTACTCATCGCCATAACTGGATGAGGTCATTATTATTTTTCTTGTTTTATAGATGAGCATAAGTAACACAAAGAAAACCATTGATGAGTAAAACAGTAAGCTAAGAGTGGGATAAATGGCCTGACCCAAAGTCCAGGCTCTTTCTTCTGTGTCTCTTGTTTGGAAGCCACTGTCAAAGATTATCTAGCGAAACCTAGTGAGAGGTGTATTGGTTTGGTTGGTTGGTTTTTTTTAGGATGATTAATTGATGAAGCTTCAGTAATACAGCCATTCAAAAGTTTTGGGGTTCCAACATAGAAGAACACATACTATATGACAGAGCAACACAGCTGAACAGTAGTGGTGGAATCACAGGGATGTAGGTCAGTTAGACAGCCACAGGGAAAAAAAAAAAAGGGAATCTATTCCCTACACCTCACACCACATAGACAGCTCTTTCCCAGGTAAATCTAACTGTAAAAAGTAAAATAGTAGTTTATAACGAAGAAAAAGGAAGAATGTTTATTACCTTGATATAGGAAAAAATTTCTTAAACAGGACACAAAATGGACTAACCTTAAATTGAAAGCTGAGTTAACAAACAAGTTGCAAAATACAGACTGTCCAAGAGTTGAATAGGGTTTTCACAACAGAATATTCAGATGACCAATAAACATATTAAAAGGAGTTTAATTTCATTAATCCCCAGGGAAAATGTAATGTAATATAGTACACCTGCCAGAAAAGCAGTAATTGAATAGAATGTAACAAATTTGATAAATAGTTGTCAAGAACATGGAGCCACTTGAACATTCATATGTTGCTGGTAACAGTGTAAATTGGTACAGTCTCTTTGGAAAATTGTTAACATTTATCAATGGCAAACCTCTCCCTATGACACAACAATTACACCCCTAAAATCTATCCCATGGAAATAGATACATAACACTATCCTAGACATATTCAGGAAGGTTCATAGCAGGGCTGTTCATAACAGCCCAAAACTCAAAGCCACCCAAGTATCAACCAACAGTAGAATGGGGAAATACATTTTGGGATAATTCTACAATGAAATATTATATAACAATGAAAATGGGGGGAACTGCATATGACAATATGATTGAAACTGAAAGACATAATCCTAAGTGAAAAAAACGTAATTTTTAAATGATTAATTTAATGATAATAATTAAATAATTAAATGATTCCATTTATGTAAAGTTTTAAAATAGGCAAAACTAATTTGTGGTATTACAATGAAGATTTTACTTACCTTTAGAGAAGACGAAGGGAGTAGAAGGGAAGGGAGCTCCCAGGGTACTAAGAATGTTCAATTTCTTGATTTTGGTGGTAGTTACAAGGGTATGTTCACTTTGTGAAACTTCCCCCAAGCTATACACTTATGTTCACTTTTCATAGGTATGTTATTCATAAAAAAAAAGTTTATTAGAACAAAAAGGGAGAAATGGCTAAGCATAAGTAGACACATTATAAATAGAAAGGTCTGGGCAAACACCAAACAAAGGTCAAGGGAGATGAGGACAAATGCAAAGAAAGCATTGTAACCTTGGAGAGATTAGCCTCATGGGAATGACAAAGACCAGCATCAGTGTCAGGGAGCCAAGAAAGAAAAGAGTGAGGGAAGAGGCAAGGTCTTCAAGACTATTGGAGGAAAAAATACAAAGCAGAAGGTTCAAGTAAAGATCGTTTTTAAAAATGAAAATCAGGTGTTTTTGAAATCATAGACAATAGAGGTTCAAAAGCATCAGCAAAAGAAGGAAAGTGAAGAAGCTAAGAAATGAATGGATGAATGAAATAACACTTACTGAGGACTTACCCTGTATCAGAAACTGCTAGCAGGGAATTTCAGGTAAAAAAAAAAAAAAAAAAAAAGACAAGGAAAGAAAGCAGAAGAGAAGAAAATAGAGCAGTTTTGTTTTCCTAAAATCATTGGGCTACAGGCTGAATTGATGAAGCCTCAAGTGTTACTACATACACACTTTAACTAATGTGTCAGGTGAAGTCACCCATCAGGTGAAAACAATCTCATCAGTAAGAAGCACAAGAGAGATCAGCTGCCTTTGAGGTAGCTTGGTGCAACCTTAAGGTTTGTGTTAGTTACCTGTGGCTGCTGTAAAAAAAAAAGTACCACAAACTTATGGAGTAAAACAACAAGCAGAAATGTGTTGTCATAGAGTTCTGGAGCCTTGAAATCCACAGCAGGGCTGGGCTCTCTGTGATGGCTCTAGGGAAGAATCTTTCTTTGCTTCTACCAACTTTCAGGGTTTGCCAGCAATCTTTGACGTTCCTTTACTTGTAGATGCCACTCCAACCACATGCCAATCCTCCCTGTGTGTCTTCACGTCATCTTCTCTCTGTTCATATCTGTCATCACATGGCCATCTTCTTATAAAGATGCCGGTCATATTGGATTAGAGACCTACCCTGCTTACTCCCATATGACCTCATCTTAATTAATTACATCTACAACTACCCCATTTCCAAATAAGGTTACATTCTGAGGCACCTTGGGGGTTAGGACTTCAGCATACCATTTTTTGTAGACACAATTCAACCCCTAACAAGGGCACATCTAGGAATACAACAAGACAATAATCATATCTTCTCTTAAAAGCAGTGTAAGTGGTAAGTGAGCAGAAAGAAGGCGTGTCACCTGAGCCCAAGTTGTTTTACTGGGCCACATTGCTTGTCCAGGTCTCTTTAACCTAATGTACATTCCAGTATCTGAACGTCTAAGACCCTGTGTGACAAAGAGATCAATGAGGCATCTCATCTGCTAATCATTATGTATTCTTGTGTTCAGTTGCTATGGCCGTGTAACAAATGACTCCAAAACCTTGTACTGTGAAATAACCACTACTATGCTCACAGATTGTATGGTCACAGATTCAGACAGGACCAAGTGGGGACAGCTTATCTTGGTCCACGAGGTCTGGGGCTTTAGCTAGAAGGCACAAAGGCTGCAGGATGGAATCACCTGAAGGCTTAATTCACTTACAGCTCTTGTGGACGATGCTAGCTGAGATCTTGGCTGAGATTGGCAGCAGGAATAAACAGTGCGCTGCTTCTCCACGTGTCCTAGGCTTCCTCATAGAGAACAAGGCATATTTCAGAAATTAAGGAAAGTAGGTTAGCTGGGGAGATGGAGGCAGAAATAGTACTAGATGAGGCAAGCAGAGGCTGTGATCATCCGGGCTTCTGTAGACCATGCTAAGAATTTTGGACTTAGTTCTAAGGGCACCGGGACACTTTTGAAGTGTTTTAAGAAGGAGAGTGATACAATCAACCTAACATTCTATGAAGATCACTTGAAGATGATGAATGGATTAAGCAGAAGAGGACAGGAGGGGATTCTGGAAGACTGTCTCAGAGGATTAGATCAAGAAGGGTGGCTGAGCACCTAATTTAAGAAGAAATTTTAAAGTAAATTCCTAAAAGATGAAATGCAAATAGGATACATTTCACAGGGAAAATCAGAGCCCAAGAGAGATCAAGAGAAACTTCAGGCTCTGAGCCAAGGATCTGAACAGTAGGAGGGGCCCTGGGTCCCTTGCAGGATGATAGTTACAGAATTGCAGCTACTCCTGGCCCCTCCATCCTTGGGGG
>NW_027528362.1:4603637-4668274 GCF_008692635.1 Crocuta crocuta | reverse complement strand
CCCCCTGGCCTCCCCTTCCTTGGGGGGGGGGGGGGAGGGGCTACAGCAGCAGTGTGTTTTATTTTATTCAATTGCTGGATCCCTCCAGTCTAGAAGAGGATCTGGCAAATCGTTGCTCGTTGAGTACTGATGAATGAATGAACATGGCTCAGACTGCAAGGGCAGGACAGGACTCCCAGCTGGCTACAAGCTCTGAGGGAGTAGGGATCCCCCAAAAGCAAAGGACAAATCATCTAAATAACACTCTGCCACCACCGCTTTAGTCACCTGCAGCTAGCTAAGATAAACAGAGCAGACAAGAGAACAGTCTCAGTAAGAGTAACAAATAGCCAGGAATCGACAGATACATAAGGAAAACCAAACCAGTGAAAAAGGAGACGTAAGCTTGTGAAAGGGAAAAACATAATCCTAAAGAAACAGAGCTAATAGAGCAAACAGAAGACTTTAAAGTAAATGTAATTTATAACCTCAAAGATTTGGGGGAGGAAATAATGGCCATAATCCAGGACAAGATGATGGAAGCCGGATCTAAAGTGATGGCAGTGGAAGTGAACAGAGACACTGGAAGGTCTGGACTGAAAGCACTTGGTAATTGATTGAAAGTGGAAGATGACAAAGAGGGAGAAGTAAAGACTAACTGGGTTTCTGCTAGAGGAATCTGGTAGAATGAGGTGTGTTTACTGATATGGGAGCACTAGTGCTAGAGACTAAATGTTTTCCTCCAAAATTCATATGTGGAAGCCTAACTCCTAATGTGGTGATAAAAGGAGGTGTAGCCTCTAGGAGGTAACTTGGTCATGGGAGTGGAACCTTCAGGTATGGGACAAGCGCCCTTATAAAAAGGACCCTAGAGAGCTCCCTCGCCCCTTCCGCGTGTGAGGACACAGTGAGAAAACAGCTGTCCATGAACCAGGAAGCAGGCTCTCAGCAGACACCAAGTTTGCTGGTGCCTTGATTTTGGATTTCCAGCCTCCAAAACTAAGAAATACATTTCCGTTGTTCATAAACCACCTTGTCTGTGGTATTCTGTTATACCATCCCAAACAGACGAAGACAACTAGAAAAGCAGATTCTGGAGAGGGTCTTAGGAACTCAGTTTGGAGAGTGTTCAGCTGGTTGACAATGCCTTTTAGACCTCTAATGCAGTAGTGGATTAGCTGTGGGCTACGTGTATTTGGCACTCGGAAGAGAGGTAGGAGCTATAAATTGGGGGAATATAAATCTACAAAAGCATAACTGAAGCCGTGAGTGTGAACAAGGTTGTCTGGGGTGTGAGCAAGAGTGCGACCAGCAGAGGTCATAAAACAAAAGTCCCATTTCCAAGGAAACCATATTGGGGAAAGAGTTGTGCAGAGGGAAAACAGAAGTCTCCATGAAAAACCACATTGCCTGGAAAATTTTTAATTCTCCTTTTTTGGTTCTTTGGTGAGAGCCATGGCTTTACATAAAACAAACTATAAAGTCGGGATCAGAGCCCGATCAGTCCCGTTTTGATATGAAGATTAAATGAGATGATGCTCAGGGACCACTTAGCTCAGCAGTAGATGCATAGTAACTGGTCAGTTAATGAGTTGCAGTACACAGAAGCACAGATGACAGAGATAAAAATGAAGTTCTCTCCCCAGATTCTCCCAGAATGCATAATATACCTGAAAACTGCTTTCATTTTGGATGCATTAGGTTTTAAAAAGTAAAAGTATAGGAATTCGGGGGGTTTTTTTGTTTGCTTAAATAGTGGAAATCTTGTACATATATTTTGTATAACTTTTGAAATCATAAAAAAACCTTTAAATTTATCTGTATGAAAAATGAAAAACAGAATGTTAGAGTGAACATTCAGTTGCATGTCACAGCAATAATTTGTACAAAGTATTTTACATTACCTCTCCTCACCTGCCTATTTTTAAATTTTTTTAAATTTATTTTTGAGAGAGAGAGAGCACATGTGCATGTGAGCGGGGAAGGGGCAGAGAAGTAGGGAGACAGAGGATCAAACCGGGCTCTGTGGTGGCAGCAGTGAGTCCAACATGGGGCTCAAACTCACAAAACCATGAGATCATGACCTGAGCCGAAGTTGGTCCCTCAACTGACTGAGCCGCCCACATGCCTCTCATGTGCCTATTTGATTCTAGATGCACTCAGTAAATGCTTCTCTCACTAACTCAGTTACAAAGCCAGTGCAATGAAACCGAAAGAAGCTTGGATTTTTGTTGATGTTTCCCAGGACTGTTTGTCAGAATTCTCTTATATGTGTAGATTGTATGTTTTTATTTGCAATCAAGATAAACAGAAAACTGAATCTGGAATCAGGCTGAGAACAAAACAGGAAGATTTTTGCACTGCTGTGAACAATCAGGCCATTTCTTCATGTCGTTTCCATGCCACATATCCAACAGGAAACATTCAAAGGAAAATCAAGAATTAATTTCAAAGAATGCACGAACCTATACCATTACTTTGTCTGACTCTAAATGCGAACACTCATCTGCCCAAGCTGGTGTCAGAATGAAAAGAAAGTGGAAATAAACGAACCATTTCTGGGTCAGGGATCATCTTAGCTGAATTCAGAAGAACACGATTCAGCTGAGGAAGGAAGAAATCATAAAAAACAAATGATTTTTTAAAAAGGATTTCACTGGGTTTTAATTTGTTAAAACAAGGTGTTTCTTCTTTTTTTCACTGCTTTCTTTGGAATACTTTGGTCCATCTTAGTGCTTCCCTGCCTTCTAATTCTTCTCCTTTATTCAGTTGATAAACAGAATCGTATTCTTCAATATTCCTCAAAGACTCCTATCTTTTTCATGGCTCTTATACTTCCCATTTGCCTTTTTCTTTAAATGTTTATTTATTTTTTGAGAGACAGAGAAAGACAGAGCACAAGTGGGGGAGGAGCAGAGGGAGACAGAATCCAAACCAGGCTCCAGGCTCTGAGCTGTCAACACAGAGCCCAGTGCAGGGCGCAAACTCAAAAACTGTGAGATCAGCACCTGCGCTGAAGTCAGATGCTCACCCGACTGAGCTACCCAGGTGCCACCCCCCATTTGCCTTTTTAATCAAACTGAAATGTAAAATCAAGTCAAAAATACCATTAACACATATGATCAAATCAATAAACATAAAGCCTTGCCCACTGAGCAACCAGCCCTTCACCTGCCATCCAGGACTCTCGTGATTGCTGTCCTTCTGACTCTGGCAAAATCAACTCCAAGCCTGCTGGTAGGACCTCTTCCCTTGCCCACCTTTGCCCCACATCCATCTGATCATATGTCCACCTTCCATAGGACTCATGTCATCCTCCTAGGACTTCACAATACTGTTTTTTTGTTTGTTTAGTGAATAGCAAATTGAAGAGCATTATGTGTACCATGATCCTATTTTTATAAATTTTTTTGAAAAAATATAATCAGGTATGTATTAAAAAGTTGCAGAATCTACAGTATTTTAAGGGGCTGGTAATACGGAAGACTTTTGCTTCCATTTATGATATATTCATAATATATTGTATTATGTATATATACATATGCGTATATACAATGCATACAATTATGCATTGTATACATATTATACATCTGTAATATTTATTTTTTAAAATATTACTACATTTATTTACATTTATTTTGAGAAAGAGAGAGAGCACAAGCAGGCTCCCTGCTGTTAGTATAGTATAGTTAGTATAGTTCCATGGGGCTGGAACTCATGAACTGTGAGATGAAGTCAAGAGTTGGCCACTTAACCCACTGAGCTACCCAGGCGACCCCCTCTGTAATATTGAAAATAAAGACCAATTATTCTAAGAGTACCTTTTCCATGAAATGTTATATTACTCTTTCTTAACTCCGCTTACTCCTATCATTCCCATAATGCTTTTGACAGTTGGGCATTTTGTCCACTGTTTATGTGTAAAGATTTATGCTTTTATATGTATATTCCTTCTTTCTTTATTTTTTTCAATGTTATTGTCCTTCTTCCTTGTGTTACAAATCTTAACACTAAGGTAACGTTTGTATCTGCAAATAGGCAAGACTATCTACAATTAAAAGACACAGATGTCTCTTTAATATTCCCTAGAATTTAGCTCATGATAGACACTCCTGAATAACTAAGAGTGAGCATAGTAATGAATGACTCATATTAGCCCTCAGACCTATGTAAAACCTGCCTCAACATTTATTTGTTCGTCAGCAGTTGTATTTTTCTCTGAAACATATATAAAAGGTATTAAATTATACTGGTCCCAGTCGTTCCTGGAAAACCTCCTTTTCTTTCTTTGCAGCTGCCAACAAAGTTACCAAAGCCAGATTTTCTTACCAACAATTTCAGTCATTCTTGACAGCTGGTTGAAAACCCAGGACCCTTTAAAAGATCAAAAGATGGGACGATTTAAGAACTGCCATGCTAATGGAGGTTCAGTCAGGGTCAGCAGTGACATATCCCACTTAGCTTTCTAAGGCTGGATGAAACAAGATTTTACAGCTTTTTATTAATGCCTGCTTTTCCAGCCTTGTATTTGTCTATCAACAGATAATTGTACTTGCAACGATTGGAGACAAACTATCTTTTCTTCTTTCAAATGAGAATTTGTGGGGGTTTTCTGGCCCCATTTGCCACCAAGTGCACATCAGAAGATGAATATCCTGGCAGGAGGTCAATGATGGCTAGGAAGAGAGAGGCTCGCTACCAGCCCAGTGATGGAGCTGGCAGAAGGGCCTTCCCCAACTCCAGTTGCCATGGCAAACTGTCTAATGAAAAATGCTTCCATCTGAATTCATCACTAGAGGGTGATTAGAATGTAAATAATGGTGAGATAGGTAGGCGATAACATTTTTCTATTAAAAGAAATGTGATGAAAAGCACATCCCAGTCGGGCAGCCGCTTGCAATAGGTGTGGCTAGTTTGTCACACATGAAAACCCTGACGCTTTTTACAAAACTTACTGTTTTCCGTTGGATTGTCTGTAAACTCCCATTATATTCCATAAAAAATACGCAACAATTAAGGCTATTTAAAATTTAAATGTATTTTGGGCAAGGAGAGTGAGGTCTGTCATTTTTCTTGCTGTAGGGGATGTATCGTGTACGGGTTAGCATCTGTTCTCAGTAATTCCTCCAGTTCAGTTACAACACATTTGGAAACTGCAGAGATATACAAGGCATTATTCACATTACAATTTTTTAAGCTAAAATTGTGTATAGGTTCAGGATATAAATTGCAAACTGAAAGTGGGAATTTTACACCTTTCATTCCCATCTATAAGATGCCCCCAGTGTTGAAAACCGTATGGCCCCTCGCTGTTACATAGCTTTTGTTACAAGTTTTGCCTCCTGGACTGCCTGGACTCCTACCACAGGAACCTATGTCCCACACTGGGAAAAGGTGATACTATAATTTTACTTTGGTATTTTGAAATTAGGTGAACAGAACAGATAGAGGCATCAGCACATTTAATATTCCAAAGAAAAGTATTGGTATGTTTTCAGCACTCATTTATGTCTTTGTGCACGTGCTCATTCAATTAATATTGACTGTGCACCTGCTATTATTGTCCTCTCTACATAGACTAGAGCTGAGTATGTCTGTGAAGCCTTATGTGCATGGCACAAAGTTACGAGGTTACTTTCTTTTTTTTTTTAATATTTTTATTTTATTTCTAGGAGAGAGAGAGAGACAGCGTGAGCAGGGGAGGGTCAGAGAGAGAGGGAGACACAGACTCTGAAACAGGCTCCGAGGTGGCAGTCAGCACAGAGCCCGACGCGGGGCTCGAACCCACGAACCGCGAGATCATGACCTAAGCGAAAGTCGGACGCTTAACCGACTAAGCCACCCAGGTGCCCCAATGAGGTTACTTTCTTAAAGTCTGTCACCACTGTCTTTGTCCAACACTGCATGACAGATAGTAAATCTCATTATATAACTTTGCCTAAGCACCACAGTGGATACTGCAAAATAAATTTTAGTTCTACAATCTAATTATCCCAAGATCACAGCAGTGAGTCATTGCTACCATTATCTCACATTTGTGAGAATTACAAAGTGACACCTTGTGAGTGAATAAGTTACAAAAACAACCCCTTTCTTGGGATTTTAGCCCCCACCTGCACCCTCTACCAGGCTCCTTTGAGCATGTGCTGTCTTCACACTACAGAGAGATGTTGGTTCCCTCCCAGCGTCACCCATTAGTCCAGACCTGGCCCTACCTCACCCAGCAGGAGCCATTCCTGCATATCCTGTATCTCTGGGGACTGATGCTATGTCAGACCACTCTACCTTCAGATGGCTCTACCCCCAGACAGGCTGAGCTAATCCCTAACTGCATATGGCTGCTCCCTCCCTTCCATTTTGGTCCAAAAATGTACCTGGCTTCCCAGATGTTTTCTGAAAGGCATCTTTGTTGACACTTAAAACTTTTTTCAGTAGATCCCTCTTCCTTGTTCAGAGACCCTCTATACCCCAACATGCCCTGGGCTTTAATAATGCAAGTGCCCTTGATTCTTTACGCAGCTTTCAGGATGTTTGTCTCACCTAATCCTGTACTTCTCCTAACTCTATTGACAGAAGGTAGAACACACCATCTCCACACCTGACAGAAGGTGTGATGCAAAACACACTCTCACAGCTCTCACAGAAATTATCCATAAGAACCCAATGCCTCTTATGCTAAAAGCATGGGTTTGAGAAAACTGGAGGAAGGTGGTGGTTTGATCCACTCTCCACCTTGACACTCTGGAGCAGATACACCTGTCAAGCTGGAAGAGTCTGGAGGGTGCACTGAGGCCATGGTTTCTCCCACCATCTCTGAAAGAGAGAGCAATATGGATGCTTTTCTTGTCAGAGTCCAGGGAGACCTTGTCGGGGAAGGACTGTACCTGGCCACACTTTCAGAGAGAATTGGCAGTGTTCTAGTTTGTTCACTGTGGGCTCACCGACTTGACACTGCTCAGGAGGCCTCTGCACCCTGACCGATGTGAGAGCTGAAGGAACACCAAAGTGATCATGTTAAAAATATATAAACTTGAATTTAAGAGGGCTCAGTAACCTGGGAAAGGGAAAGAGAGAAACAGGGAGGAAAGCCAGGTCATGGGATGTCTGGATGGGGGCTTTAATTGGAGGAGAACTAAAGGGAGACTGAGAAAATAACTTTTAAGAGATGAGAGTAAGAACTTCCAAGAAGATTTAAGTAGAATACTGAAAATATGTTCTAGAGGTTGAAGAGAGAAGGAAAAAAGTTTGATCCTATGGACTGAATTGCTTCCTTCCCCCCACCCCCCATTTATATGTTGAAGCCCTACCTCCAAGTGATGATATTTGGAGATGAGGTCTTTGGGAGAAAATAAGGTTAAGATAAGGTCATGAGGATGGGGCCCAGACGATGTGATTAGTGCTCTTATAATAGATACAAGAGAACTTATGTACATGCTCTTGCTTTCTCCCTCTCTCTCTCTGTCTCCCAGTGTGTGTGTGTGTGTGTGTGTGTGTGTGTGTGTGTGTGTATACTACATAAAAACACAGAGAGAAGATAGTCATACACAAGCCAGGAAGAGAGTTCTCACCAGAAACTAGCCATGCTGGCACATTGATCTTGGACTTCTAGTGCTCGCTTTGGCAGCACATATACTGATCTTGGACTTCTAGCATCCAGAAAAGTCAGAAAATGCATTCCTGTTGTTGAGCCACCACTTCGTCTATGGTATTTAGTTAACGGCAGCCTGGACTGATTAAGACATCTGAGTGGTGCTTAGGTGGCTCAGTCGGTTAAGCATCCAACTTCCACTCAGGTCATCATCTCATGGTTCATGAGTTCAAGCCCCACGTCGGGCTCTGTGCTGACAGCTCAGAACCTGGAGCCTACTTCAGATTCTGTGTTTCCCTCTCTCTCTGCACCTCTCCTGCGTGTGCTCTGTCTCTGTCTCAAAAGTAAATAAACATTTAAAAATTTTTAAAAAAGATATTTGATATCTTAAATATCCAATGTATGAATTGAGACAGAAGGTGAACATGACTGAGAACCAATTTAATGGTCCAAAAGATCAAGAGCTCATAGCCCAAAGCAAAAGCACAATGAGGTGAAAATCCCAAGGGAAAAGATAGGAGGTTTAGAAGAGCAATCAGGCCAATATATCCCTCAGCAAGAAGGACAGAAGGATTTTTTATAATACCTGCAAGGATTCAGGATAAATACTATCAATGTCCCCTAGCTAAAGAAAGTAAGACTTAAATGAATGCCAATTACTGAGATCAGGCACCTCAAGAGAATAAAAGATGAGAGGAGAGAACACAATGATCCTTTCAATCTATAGCTCCACTAAATGGATAGTAGGGTGTTAGGGAATCTAGAATATGATTGGTATAGAAAAATACTTCAAATAGAAGAGATATATTTATGAAAATACAAGGGCAAGTTTTTATAACAGATATATATATATAACAAGTTTTATAACAGATTGTAATATACATCTTTTAGAATTTTAAAAATCAAGTACAGAAAAATAAATAATAACATATAAGATTTGAATAATACAGTCAACAAAAGCAATTTAATAAGCACAGACAACTGTGTTTTCTATAGCAGGGAATGCAACTTTTCTTTTATATCCGTGTTACAAAAAATGATCATGTGCTTAGCCATGAAGTAAACCTCCCTAAAATAGAAACCGTATAAGCCATATTCTTGGTTCATACTGTAGTAAAATGAGGAGATTGATGATAAAATGATCTCATAACACACATTGTTAGAATTAAGAACCCTTAATTGTTAGAATTAAGAATCCCTTAATTGATTCCTTTATCAAAAATATATCAAAATTTGTTTACAACTTACCTGAAATGCATCCAAAATCAAGCTGGATTGGTCAATGAACAGAGGGATGAGTAGTTCACAGCAAAACGTTCATTGGAGAATTTGATGGTGGTAGTTCTGTATGATTCTGCCAACTTCTCTGTAGTTTTGAAATGTTTTATAAAAATATTCAAAGAAATATATCAAAATCTGAAATAACCATCTAAAAAGTATTGAAAGAAAGGTTTCCTACCAAAACCATAGCTAAATATGTTTTCAAAAATAGTATTTTCAGGACTTCCAGGAAAGATGGTGAAGTACGAAGATCCTAAGCTTGCCTCATTCCAGCGATACAACTAAGTAACACCCACATCAGTGTAAATTACCCAGAAAATGACCTGAAGACTGCCAGAGCACCCTGTACAGCTAAATGTAGATAAGAGGCCACACTGAAGAGGGTAGGAAGGGTTGAGACATGGGGGAGAGCTAAATGGACCCAAGGGACTGTCCATGGGAGGGAGGGATGCTGCAGGTACAGAAAGAGGAAAGTTAACATGACTCTCATATCAAGCACCTCAGGCATGGGGAACCCACACAGGAAAGAAGAATCCCTATAACATTTGGCTTTGAAAACCAGAAGGGCCTAATTTAAAGAGTTCTTAGAACTAGGGGGGCTTTAACACCTAGGACTTTAAAAATCAGCAGCTTGGCTCTGGGAAAACCAGGAGAGCAGTATGAAACTGAGTCCCCACCCTTAAGACAGCACAATAAACAACCTCATGGAGATACAGCATAGGAGCAGCAGTTTGAAAAACACCTGGAGGGGGTGCCTGGGTGGCTTAGTCGGTTAAGTGTCCGACTTCAGCTCAGGTCATGATCTCACAGTTTGTGGGTTCGAGCCCCACGTCGGGCTCCGTGCTGACAGCTCAGAGCCTGAAGCCTGCTTCAGATTCTGTGTCTCCCTCTCTCTCTGACCCTCCCCTGCTCATGCTGTCTCTATCTCTCTCTCAAAAATAAATAAAACATTAAAACAAAAAATTAAAAAAAAAAAAGAAAAACACCTGGAGTACATGAAAAAGAGACTTATTTACTAATCTCAGAGTCTGTGCTAGAGGGGCAGAGATCTTTAGGAGACTTCTTCAGGAAAAGAGGATCTGGCTGCTGCTATTTCCCTCCCCCACCTGCCCCACAGCCTAGCAGCACAGCGCCAACACTCTCCACCCAGCTTGTTAACAGCATGCCCTGCCACCGAGCTCTCCTGCAGACTTGTCCCTCCAGTCTTCAGCAGAAATTTTCCGAAGTGGCTGCAGGTCCCCTCTCACAACAGCCCTGCGCAAAACCTTGCTAACACCACATGGCCTGCTCCTGTGCTCTCCTATAGACTGCCCTGCCCAATACGCCCGTGGCTGGAGCCCCTTCAAAGAAGTGCTATAAGCCTGGCAGTGTCCAGATATCCTTGACAGGGGCCAGCATCACCCCAAAGTGACTCCTGCCCATGGCCGATAGGAAGATAACCACAGACATAAGTCCAGCTGCAGCTCCAGCAGTGGGCTGCGAGCAGAGATCCGGTTTCACCGCAAGCCCTGGCCACCAACCAAAGCTTCTCAGGGTACAACACAGGAAAAACACCGTGCAGTTCAGTACAACCACAATTATGACAAACACCTGGTCTGACTCAACTCAAGCCCAAGGTGGTGCCAGAGTGGCCCACTAACATCACAGGGACCAAACCCTGTCCACAATAAGGCAAAGAGCCATTGCAGATGAATGAACTGAAAGCAAACCTGGCTCAGCCACAACAGTAGGGCACACACAATATACATAGGAGACACCCTGAAGTGCTAGGTTCTGGTAAATACGGGGCATTGCACTGCAGGGCACTATAGGACCTCTTCTTCATAATGCCACCACTTTCAAGAGCAGGAGACGTACCTGACTTTCCTGACACAGAGAATTAGACAAAAGGAGGAGACAGAGGAATATGTCCCAAATGAAAGAACAGGATGAAATCATAGCAAGAGAGCTAAACAAAATGGAGATAAGTAATATGCATGATAGAAAATTTAAAGTAATGGTCATAAAGATACTCACTAGACTTGAGAAGAGTGGAGGATGTAAGACTCAGCAAAGAGAAAGAAGCATAAAAAGAAAATCAGATGAAGAATTCAGTAACTGAAATTAGAAACACACTAGAAGGAATAAACAGTAGACCACAGGAAGCAGAAGAATGGATCGTCAGGGGCGCCTAGGTGGCTTAGTCGGTTAAGCGTCTGACTTTCGCTTAGGTCATGATCTCACGGTTCGTGGGTTCGAGCCCCACGTCGGGCTCTGTGCTGACTGCCAGCTCAGAGCCTGGAGCCTGTTTCAGTCTGTGACTCCCTCTCTCTCTGACCCTCCCCTGCTCACGCTCTCTCTCTCTCTAGAAATAAATAAAAAAAATCTTAAAAAAAAAAATTAAAAAAAAAAAAATGGATCGGCAACCTGGTGGAAGAGTAATGGAAAACAGGCTGAACAAGAGAGAGAAAAAATAATAATAACAAATGAAAATAGATTTAAGGGATGTGGCAATTCCATATTAACATTCACATTTTAGAGGTCCCAGAAGAGGAAGAGAAAGGGGGACAGAAAATTTATTTGAAGAAACAATAGCTAAAAACTTATTGAATCTGGAGAAGGAAACAGAAGCCCAGATCTAGGAGGCACAGAGAGCCCCTGACAAAATCAACCAGTGAAGTCCACACCAAGACACGTAGTAATTAAAATGGCAAAAAGTAATGATAAAGAGAGAATTTTAAAAGAAATACAAAGAAAGAAACCAGTTACATACAAGAGGAAACCCCATAAGGCTATCAGCAGATTTTTCAGCAGAAATTTTGCAGGCCAGATGGAGTGGCATGATATGTTCAGAGTGCTGAAACTGAAAAACCTGCAGCCAATAATACTATATCCGGCAAGGCTGTGCTTCAAAATAGAAGGAAAGATAAAGTTTCCTAAACAAAGGTTAATGGAATTCATGACCACTAAATCAGCCCTATGAGAAATGTTAAAGAGCACTTTTTGGTTGGGAAGAAAAGACCCTAAAAGTGTAAGATAAATAGGAAGTACAAAAGCAGTAAAATTAAGTATATCTATAAAAATCAGTCAAGGGGATTCACAAAATAAAAAGTTGTAAAGTATGATATCATATACCTAAAATGGGGGGGGGGATAAAAAATGGGATCAAACTAAGTGACCATCAACTTAATATAAATTGTGAGAGAAGAGAGCAAAAGAAGAAAGGAACAGAGAAAACTATAAAAAGAACTATAAAACAACTAACAAAATAGCAATAAATACATTTCTATCAATAATTACTTTGAATATAAATGAACTAAATGTTCCGATTAGAAGACATAGGGTGACAGAATGGGTAAAAAAAAAAAAAGACCCATCTATATGCTGCCTACGAAAGACTAAATTCAGACCTAAAGATGCATGCAGATTGAAAGTGAAGGGGTGAAAAAACATTTATCAATCAAACAGAAGTGAAAAGAAAGCTGGGGTAGCAATACTTACATAGGACAAAATAGACTTTAAAACAAAGACTGTAATAAGAGACAAAGAAGGACACTATATAACCATCAAGGGAATAATCCAACAGAAAGATATAACGATTGTAAATATTTATGTACCTGACATGGAGCACCCAAATGCATAAAGCAGCTAATAACAAACATAGGGGAAATAATCAATAGTAATACAATAAAGGTAGGGGACTGTAACATTCCACTTAAAACAATGGATAAATCATCTAAACATAAGATGAATAAGGAAACAGTGGCTTTCAATGACACACTGGACCAGATGGATCCAACAGATATGCTCAGAACATTCCATCCTACAACAGCAGAATACACATCTTTTCAAGTGCACATGGAACATTCTCCAGAATAGATCACATATTAGGCTACAAAACTAGTCTCTACAAATTCAGAAAGATTGAAGTCGTACCATGCATCTTTTTTGACCATAATATTATGAAACTAGAAATCAACCAAAAGGAAAAATCTGGAAAGAACACAAATACATGGAGATTAAATAACATGCTACTAAACGATGATTGGGTCAACCAAGGAATTAAAGAGGAAATAAAAAATACATAGAAACAAATGGAAATGAAAATATAATGGTCCAAAATCTTGGAATCCAGCAAATCTGCCCTAAGAGGAAAGTTTGTAGCAATACAGACCTACCTCAAGAAGCAAGAGATATCTCAAATAAACAACCTAACTTTACAACTAAAACAGCTAGAAAAAGAACAAACAAAACCCCAAACCAGTAAAAGGAAGGAAGTAATAAAGATTAGAGCAGAAATAAACAAAATGGAACTAAAAAAAATAGAGCAGATCAATGAAACCAGGAGCTGTTTTTTTGAAAAGATCAACAAAGTTGATAAAAGTTTAGCTAGACTCAGAGAGGGAGAGAGAGAACTCAAATAAACAAAATCAGAAAAAAAAGGGGAGAAATGACAACAAACACTCACCACAGAAATACAAAGGATTAGAAAAGAATATTATGAAAAATGATATGCCAACAAATGGGACAACCTAGAAGAAATGGATAAAATCCTAGAAACATATAACCTACCCAAACTGAATCAGGAAGAAATAGAAAATTTTAAGAGACCACTTACCAGCAATAAAGTGAATCAGTAATCAAAAATTTCCTAACAAAAGTCCAGGACCCGATGGTTTCATAGGTGAATTCTACCAAATGTTTAAAGACTAAATATCTATTTTTCTCAAACTATTCCCAAAAAAACCCAGAAGAATAAGGAAAGCTTCCAAATTTTCCTATGAGGCCAGCATTACACTCATACCAAAACTAGATAAAGTCACTACAAAAACAGAGAACTACAGGCCAATGTCTCTAATGGACATAGATGCAGAAATCCTCAACAAAATATTAACAAACCAAATCCAACAAAACATTAAAAAATTATTCACCACAATCAGCTGGGATTAATTCCTGGGATGCAAGAGTGATTCAATATTCACAATTCAATCAACATGATACGTTATATGAACAAAAGAAAGGATAAAAACTATATGATCATTTCAATAGATGCAGAAAAAATTTTTTGACAAAGTACAACATCCATTCATGATAATAAACAAACAAAAAAACCCTCTTATCAAAGGAGGTTTAGAGGGAACATTCCTCAACATAACAAAGGCCATATGTAAAAAACCTATAGTGAGCACCATACTCAATGGTAGAAAACTGAGAGCTTTACCCCTAAGATCAGGAATAAGATAAGGATGTCCACTCTAACTACCTTTATTCAATATAGTACTGAAAGTCCTACTTACCTCAATCAGATAAGGAAAAGAAGTAAAAGGCATCCAAATTAGTAAGGAAGAAGTAAAACTTTCACTTTTTGCAGCTAACATGACAATATAGATATAAAACCCTAAAGACAGCACCAAAACAAAACCCTGGTAGAACTGATAAGTGAATTAAGTAAGGTCGCAGAATACAAAATCAATATGCAGAAATCCATTGCATTTCTATACCCTCATAATGAAGTAGCAGAAAGAGAAACTAAGAACACAATCCCATTTACAATTACACCAAAAAAAATGAAATACCTAGGGATAAACTTAACCAAGGAGGTTAAAAACCTATACCCTGAAAACTATTAAACATTGATGAAAGAAACTGAAGATGACACAAACAAATGGAAAGACATTCCATGCTCGTGAACTGGAAGAGCAAATACTGTTGGGGTGCCTCAGTGGGTCAGTCAGTTAAACCTCTGACTCTTGATTTCAGCTCAGGTCATGATCTCACCGTTTGTGAGATCAAGCCCAACATTGGGCTCTGCACTGAAAGCCTAGAAACAAACCCACAATTATATCGCCAAGTAATCTTTGACAAAGAGGCAAGAATATGCAATGGGAAAAAGTCTCTTCAACAACTGTTGTTGGGAAAACTGGACAGCTACATGCAAAATAATTAAACTGAACCACTTTCTTACACCATCCACATATATGTGAGACCTAAAACCATTAAAATCCTGGAAGAGAGAACAGACAGTAATTTCTCTGACATCAGCTATAGCAACATTTTTCTAAATATGTCTCCTGAGGCAAGGAAAGTAAAAGCAAAAATATGAGTTATTGGGACTACAGCAAAATTAAAAGCTTCTGTACAACAGAGGAAACAATCAATAAAACTAAAGGGCAACCTACTGAATGGGAGAAGATATTCGGAGATGATATATTCAATAAGGATTAGTATCTAAAATATATAAAGAATTCATACAAGTCAATACCAAAAAAAACAACCTAACTTAAAAATGGGCAGAAGACACAAAAAGGCATTTTTCCAAACACATACAAATAGCCTTCAGATGATGCTCAACGTCACTAATCATCAGGGAAATGCAAATCAAAACCACAGTGAGATATTACCTCACACCTCCTGTCAGAATGACTAAATAAAAAAACATAAGAAACAAGTATTGATGAGGAGGTAGAGAAAAAGGAGCCCTTGTGCATTATGGGTGGGAATGCAAACTGGTGCAGCCACTGTGGAAAACAGCATGAAGGTTCCTCAAAAATTAAAAATAGAATTATCATATAATTTAATAATTCCACTACTGGGTATTTACACAAAGAATAAATACACAATGGAATGTTAGCCATAAAAATGAATGAAATCTTGCCATTTGCAATAACGTGGATGGACATGCAGAGTATATTATTAAGTGAAATAAGTCAGTCAGAGAAAGGCAAATACCATGTGATTTCACTCATATTGGAATTTAAGAAAAAAGAGACAAACCGAAAACAGACTTTTATATAGAGAACAAAATGATGGTTATCAGAGGGGATGGGGTGTGAGGATGGGTGAAATAGGTGGAGGGGATTAAGAATACACGTATTAAGATAAACACTGAGTAACATAAAATTGTTGAATCATATTATTATACCCATAAAACTAATATAACACTGTGTGCTGACTATACTGCTAAGACTATTGCCTTAGCTCTTATTATTTAAAGGAGTTCATTTGATTTCTTTCTAAATATTTTTATCAAGTAGATACTATGTGCCACGCAGCTTCCTAAGAGCTTTACATATATTAACTCATTCAGTTTTCACAACAACTCATTTTACAGGTAAGAAAACTTAAGCAAAGAGAGTTTAAGTAACTTACCCAAGCTCATGTAGTTTGTAAGTAGCAAAGCCAAGCTTTGAACCAAAGTAGCTAGTGTTCAGTTCATAGACTTTATCATTACATTAGATTTCCCCTAAAATTTTCAATTTAAGGAAACAGAATAAAATTTGTCAAAAAAGAAGAAGGAAATTGATTTTAAAAATTAAAAGGTGAAGTTAATTAAATCGAAAAGATAAAAATTCTGGAAAGAATGATAAAAACTAAAACTTGTTATTTAAAAAGATTCCTAAAATAGAAAATCCCTAGAAAACATAATTAAAGGAAAAGAAGTAGCTAATACAGAATTCTTAGTAATGAATAAGTAGATTTTACTACAGGTGTGAAGTATATTAAATTTCAGAAAATATTAAATGCATTTTATAATAATACATTTGAATATCTAAAAGCAAATTAGTATTACAAAAAACAACCCAAGAAGCCCAACACCTCAAAAGACCAATACCAAGAAAAGAGGTTGCAGTATTAAAGAGGTTCTTATAAAAAGGCACATGGACTCATTTGGTTTTATTGCTGCTTTCAAATTTTGTAGAGAAAATTCTTATTTCTTAGCCTTTTCTAGACCTTAAGAAAAAAATGGAAGACGTCCTTAGTATGACTTTCATATGAATTTCAGAGAACTATGCAAGTGTGTTCCATTTTTATAAAAGTAAATATAAATGTAAACCTTATATATGTGTATATATGTTATACACATATATAGATTATAGGTTCAAGCATAAAGGGAATTTTGAAAGGTTATAAACCAGGTTGCTAGTGTTTTATTTCAAGAAAATGAAAGCTGGGAGGAGTGGAGGTTTAATAATTGGCCTGAGTCAGCCAAATCCAAATTGGGTCCCAGCTCCTACTTGTGTGACCTTGGGTTTCTTACAAAACCTGTCTTCATAATGGGGTTATTATAATTAATTAACATAGTGCATTTAAAATGCCTGGTGGTAAAGAAACACTGACTGTCAGAACTAGGATTCCCCTTTCCTCCCAATGTATTTTTTGTGGCAATAAGAAATGGATGTTTGGGTGTCCCTGAGGTTCCCTTCTCTAAATGTTACCTTATATCCTGAAATGTATATTCTTAAAGTTTTAAGTGGTACATAGGCTTTCTAAAGTCTCCTAGAAAAGTCTCTCACAAAAATCCAAAAAACCACCCCCCATGAATGTGCAAAGAGAAAATATCTGGTTAACCACCACTTCCCAGTGATTTTAGAGATATGGGCACAAGCTGTGGCCTCCACAATCATAGGCTCACTGACTCTAAGAAAGACCCAGTGCAGGAGTCGGGACACTAAAAGCAGTCATGTGAGTGTCTCAAGGTGAAAGTTGTTACTGGACATGGCATGTCTCCCAGCAATGATTGTGCAGAATTAACCCAGAGGGTTGACCTCTGAGAGGTTCCAAGCCATCATGCCCCTCTCCAGGTTGACATGAAATTACTGGTAACTCACCTTTTACCTAACAGTTGCAGGACTCAGCCCAAATCCTACAAGCCCAAGAATGAAAATGTGTAAAAAGGCTCCTGGAGCCCAGATATAATTTTTATACACCTTGTTCTGTTCAGCCCTTCTCTCTCTTGTAGAAAAAATTTCATCTGCTCTAATGTGAGCTACTCTACACAAAGCCAGCTTGATTGTTCTGTATCACCATTTGCTTTTCCAGGTGATTACAAATTGATTGTGGGGTGACACATCCTAGTCACTTCCAGCACAGGAGGTAAAGAGAGCTGCTCTGTCATTTTTGAACATATCCTTTGTCCTTTGGAAAGACGGACACAATTGCTGTCCTTCTCCTCTGTATAGAGAACTTCCCACTTGTACCATGGATTATCATGGTTAGTGTCTTTTATAATTAAACCCATCAGTGCCTTTAGATGAACTCATTTGTTCTGGAAGAATAGACCCCTGGCCATGTTGGCCAAAAGTAATGTAGACTAGAACATGTACAATGACAGATCAGGCAACCACTTAGAAAATGACTGCACTGTGCGAACCTAAGGGCCCATGGCATGTGTTTGTGTTCAATGAAATCCAACATATTTATTGAGGGTTTACAATATTCCTGGCATATTACCATTGAGAAAATTGTCCTTTCAGCCACAGCATTCCCAGAATTGCTTAAACTCAAGCCAGCAATAAAAACAGATTTATGGCTCTAACAGTGGATGTGAAATTGTGAAATACATGCATGAAAAACACAGGTGGATTGAGGGTCTGTGTGGTAGAATTGGGACCATCATATACCTGTCCAGGGTGCCAGAGGAAAGAGAAAGAAAACCTTTGACTGTGGCTCCCATCCTCAGGGAAGGGGGAGAATGAGGGTATGATGTATGGGACTGTAGACTTCAAGCGACCGTAGACTTCAAGCAACTCAGTTCCTAACCTAATAACATGATCATAAGCTCTCTTTATATATAACTCACCATCTGCAATGGACTGGATTTTGTGCCCACCCCCAGATTCATATATTGAAATTCTGAAACTCAAGGTGGTTGCATTAGGAGGTGGGACCTTTAAGAGGTGATTAGGTCATGAGGGTGGAGCCCCCCATGATGGGTTTCATGCTCTTAAGAAAGAAAACCTGGAAAGTTCTCTCATCCCTTCCACCATGTGAGGTTACAGAGAAAAGATAGTGTCTAGGAGGTAGACTCTCACCAGACACCAAATATGCCAATGCCTTGATCTTGGACTTTTCAGCCTTCAGACCTGGAGAAACAAATGTTTTTTGTTTAAAAGCTACTGTCTATGAGTTTCTGTTCTAGTAGCCTGAGCAGACTGAGACACCTGCTTACCTTGCCCCTCTTTCCAGACACTGAAAACAGCAAGGCTTTACAAATGGGCTTTCACGGTCCTCACTGAGAAAAACCAAATGCAAAGCACAACAGTTTTGGGTGGGTTGAACAGCAAATGCCTTGCATAGTGTGCACTTCCACCACACAACTATCAGAACCTAGAAGTATGAAAGAACTGGAGAAGATAGGAGACCAGCTCAAGTCATATCTTTTAGGGGAAGTGTCTCTAGAAATTGTTTTGTTCTGGAAATAGGGACTATATCTCCAAATGCCAAATTAACTGAGGAGATTAGCCCCATAATTCAAGGTTCCCAATTACTTTCAGTAGAAAGAAAAATCCTGCTGATTGTGCAGAAGTGTTTTCTGTTAGTTGAATAATGTGGGTAATTGCCTCAATTCTCTATTCCATTTTGACTCTACCAATGCCATCCAGGCAGCAATATGTGAACTAACGAAAGCTTTAAGTATGTTGGCGGTGTAAAGGCTGTCTTCTTCCCATATGAATCAACTCCAGATTCTTCATGAATATCTCATCTGCTGCTGCCGGACACCTCTCAGTACTGGAAAACAGCCAGCAGCTGTCATGGATGCACCAACAGCTCGTGGCTCTCAGTGCAATGCGTCTCCCACAGGCCTCTAAATTTGGGGACGTGCCATTCACCACAGCACCGGCTGGCACACTGACAGTTCCATCTAGCCGGTGAGGGGTCTTCACCAGCACTGTCCTCTCAGCAGGGGTTTAGATGATGGGACTCTGCAGATATTCATCTTTTACTTGAGGGCATGTCATCTTGCTAAATGAAGAAGCCAACAACCTTTGGGGTTCCCTCCATCTCCAGTGCAGAGGAACACATGTATTTCTCACCTTATGCAGCTGCGCATGGCCTTCTGACAGCTGCTCTCCAGCCACAGGAACAGCCTGAATGCCTGGCAACACCCCCTAGCAGTGGGTGCAGATCTCGTTGCCCCTCCCCCCGTGAAAGGTGTAGTGACCTCTCCAGCTTGAGACCACCAGCAAAGGCAGCAAAGAGGCAAACACCCAGTGAGGGGGCACAGGGTACAGCCCAGACGTGAAGCGCCACTGAGGAAAATGAAAAATGATGTTTTACCGACCTTAGCCCAACCCTCTGTCCATCGTCTTGGAGAAATTCCAAGCTTCGAGCCTTCAGAGGAAGCTCTGGCAGAACCCAAATGTGCTGTCTGCTTCAGAAATTCGTGGAAGAAGTCGTTCTCTCCTTGTAGCCCCAGACCTCATGGAGGAGGGTGGGAGTTACAGGAAGCACCGGGGTGACAGATGGGGGCTCCGGGGGGTGAGTGAGAGTGGAAAGTAAAACAACAGTCTGAAGGGAGGGAACACAGCGCCATGGGAGACCTTTAGGCAGGCTGTGGGTGAATTTCTTTCAATGTGGGTGGAGGATGGGTGACGTGCAGGGTTATGGGGAACCAAAGGAGAAAAAGAAAACATGATTCGTGTCATTTATTTTTGCCCCAAGTTCTAGTTGGGCAGCAGCCAAGAAGCTCACGGAGGCCCGTGGACCTGCTTCCTTTGCATCAAGACCCAGTGGGGACATTGCGATTTATAGCGGAAAAGATAGCAGAAGAAAGGAATTGCCTTTTAAAAAAAGAGAGAGAGAGAGAGGTTTTCTAAATCTCTGTTCAAAGCAAAGAGCCTAAGGCAGGGAATGAGGAATCCATTGATCTGAAATCAGACCACCATGATTGCTATCTTTGTGGCAGCTGTATATAGGAAAGTGTGTATGTTTGTGTGCTCTGTGTGTGCGTGTATGTGGGAGGGAGGCCGGAGACCAGGTGGAAGGGAATCGTTTCATATTTGAGTGATTTTCTTGCTTTCATAATCGGGAAATACTAGCACCTTGCTACCCACCCCAGTCTACCCAGTCCCTGACATTACTGTGTTAAAAGCAATAAGCTTGGAAAAAAAAAAAAGAAAAGAAAAGAAAAACTAAGAAAGAACATAGGAGAATTCATAACTGCTATAAAAGTTGGGGTGATTCACCCAAATTCCTGGTTCTTACATAGAGTATATGCATTGAAGTTTAGAAATGGGTCTAAAAATTGTAGTATGCCCCTTTCAGTAAAAATAATGATGGAGTGACTATTCTATGTCAGGCATTGTGCTAAGTTCTAGATAAATAATAGTAAACAAAAGTGATGAAGTGCCTCCCCTCAGATAGCCTGAAATCTGGTTGGGGAGAAAGACTGTATACAAATTATATAGAATTCAAAACATAGATAAATGTTATAAGAAACGATGCAAAATACTTCAAGAAAGAATCAGAGGAGGTCCTAGATTAGATTGTGGAGCTCAAAAAGGTTGAAGCCTAAATCATGAGAAGGAGCTAACAGGCAAAGCAGGTGAGAAGGGAGGTTCTGGAAGAACTGTGTGAACAAAGGCCATAAGGTAGAAAAGAGATTGGTATATTTGAGGAACTGAAAGAAAGGAAGAGTGGAAGAAGATAGAAGCATAGAGGTAAAGAGAGGCCAGATGATATCAGGCCTTTCCATCTTGGTGCCAGTTTTATATTTTGAAAATAATAGCTTTTCAGTGGAAAAAAAAAACCAGACAGATACCCACGTTAACTAACTAATCAAAGTTAACACACATAATGGCAGGTATAATCATACTGTGCTTCCTGAGAGGATCCACTGAGAAGGACGTAACATGGTTTCCCTTGTATTCTTGCCCCAAACTGCATAACCTAAATTAATCATGAAAAAATATCAGACAAACTCAAGATGAGGGGCAATTTACGAAAGGAGCAGCCCATAATTTTCAAAAATATTAAAGTCCTGAAAGACAAAGTTTCAGGAACTCTGCCAGATAAAAGGAGGCTTGAGAGAGAAGATAAATAAACGTAGGATCCCGGTTCCAAAAAATGATGCTAAAGAGATAGTTGGTGACATTTGGCCAAGGTCTGCATGTTGGAGAACACTACTGCGTCAGCGTTCATTTTCTGAATTTGGTAGTTGGATTGCAGTTTTGTGCGATTTTATCATGTGGGGAAGCTGGGTGGAAAGCATATAGGAACTATGTGTGCTTTAAGTTTTAGATTTCATGCTAGGTATAATGGCAAGCCCTTAATGGGTTTTGACCAAAGGAATGTCTTGATCTACTTTAGGTCATTACACATCCCTCTGACTGCTGTGTGGGAAATGGCTCGAAGCAGCCAGGCTGACCTGGTGGCAGGAGCTTTGAGCAAATGGCATCAGTGGTCAGATGAGAGGGCTGAACTGCGTGTATTTACCAAGGTAGGTTCATGACTTACCTGCACTGGAATCACTTGGGGAACTTCAAACATTCAGGTTCCTGGGCTCCACCCCGACATGCCAGTCTGTAAGGGGAAGGAAAGGTGCTGTCTCAGTCAGCTCCAGCTGCCATAACAAAACACTATAGACTGGGGGCTTAAGTAATGCACATTTATTTCTCAGAGTTCTAAGGCTGGTAAGTCCAGGTCAAGGGGCCAGCCTGTTAGGTGCCTGGTGACAGCCCTCTTCCTGGCTCCCAGATGGCCACCTTCTCACTGTGTCCTCAGGAGAGAGGGAGAGGGAAGGGGAGGGCAAGAGAAGAGGGGTAAATATCTGAGATAAGCATCTGAGCCTTTTTGCCTGGTGGACCTGCCCCCCACTGTGGTCTGTTTCAGGGGCCATGTCTTCACGTCTTGGTTCTGAGACCCACACAGTCCCTTCCTTTATTCTCTTTTTATACCCAGCACCGGCAAAGAGCCTGCTCCAGCACTAACAAATGCTTGAATGGATGAATGAAGAGCTGTGATTGAGTTTAACACTGCAGGGAGACCCTCAGGGGAAAGATTCGGGTGGAAATGAGGAAAGGGGACAGAATGAGGAGGGGGCACCAATTCAAATCGAGCCACCCAGACACCCAGGGTGGTGAGGGCTCTGGAATGGCTGAGACGGGGCTTCTTCCGTTTCACTAGATGATACAGCAGGTGCCTCTATGCCCACCTCACCTTGGATTCTTACTGCAGCTGTGGACCGCAGTCCCAAGTAGCTTTCACTTGAGTTATTGTCTGCCCAGGGAGCTTACCTTCACCCTGCACCTTTCAGAGAACTCTATCTGCTTCCATTCTGAGCTTAGGAGATCTGGGAGCAGTTACTGTTCTCAGGCCAAGCCAGGGTGGGAGGCATAGGAAGCTCCTCCAAGACCACCCTTGAGTGGACAGTCTGCCACCCCTGCCCAGAATGGCTGGGGGGTACGGATCCCATTGCCTCCCAGCAGTGCCCTTCCCAGCAACCCTCCCTTCTACTGCTTTTCTGCTTTGCTTCTCTTACTCTCCCCAGCCCTCGCTTCTAGTCTTTGACTTTGAAAACTGAGTAGGATTAGGGAGCCAGAGAGAAGAGAGTGCATTCTGAGCAGAAAGCAGAGTGGAGGCAAAAAGGAACGGAGGCTAGAAAGACAAAAGGCGGAGGGAGATCATTGTTTGCTGCAGTTACATGCGTGAGGTGTGTGATTCAGGGCGGAGCTTGTAACCTGAACGGGTGGACAGATCATGGAAGAAGGAACGCAGGTACCACACCCACACTGGTTATCAAATGCTGTAAATGTGGCAGGCAGGCAGCGCAGGGAAAAGGGAGAGCACAGAACAGCCAGAGCACATATGTGTGTGCAGCCGCAACCCCAGAGACAAAGTCACCTCCGTGGGTGACTCCTGTTTAATACTGTGAAGTGGCCATGCCAAAGCCATCCACCGCGAAGTCCTATCTCTCTCGTTTTCCAATCAGCTTAAATTGGCTTGATCAGCCCTAAACAAGACGACCATTGTGCCACCTTCGTGATGCATGCGCTAAGGCATAAATATGTAAGTAGTGCTGTATTAGCATTAATTAGCAGCAGTAGCCTGGAAACGCTTCGCATAACACTGGGAAGCACTAATGGAATTGTGTGTCTTTTCCTCCAGTATGAGCAGTCAAGAGTCATGCATAATGTAAAAGCACAGAGTGCAGCTGGTATCAGCAGGCTGGATCGCAGGAAATGATTTCAACTTGTTTTTATGATCGTGAAGAACTACCTTTCACTCAGGCCCCCAAAGCAAATACTATCCTACGAGCCCTGGGGGCGCGCGGGGTTGGCAAAATCAGACTACATAACCTTAAATAACAACCCCGCTTAGAGGCCCCAAAGCTGGGCTCTTTATGGATGTTTGATCCACATTTATAGAGTCTAAGGGAGTGCGTGTGACAGCGACAGAAAGCAGATGCCACCTGACCGTATGTGAGGCTGATTCAGACACACAGGTTAGGTCCTTCTCCGCTGGGGGCAGGGGGCTAGTCAGCCAGGAAGCAGCCACGGGAGGTGTCGCCTTCTAATCCTGAAACTGTTCAGGCTCAGGAAAGAAGGAGTGTGACAGAAGACAGCCTGTTAGTCTCCGCTCGTTTCCTGGTCCTAGAGACGCATCAGTGGGTGAGAGGCCAGAGAAAAATTGGAAAAAATCCCAGTGAGCTCCTTCGTTTCTCCTGTTGTTCTCTGTTGCCTTTCTTTTCTCAACCACTATGGGATTTTGGAGGGTTTTTTAAAACAGCTTTATTGACACATAATTCGTATAACATATAATTCACCCATTTAAAGGGTATAATTCAGTAGGTTTGGGCATATTACATTATTCATTTTTGAAAGTTGTGAAATACACATAACGTAAAATCTTCCATTTTAACATTTTTGGTAGGATAATCTTAATTGTAAAATATACATGGCATAAAATTTGTTGTTTTAACCATTAAGTACACAGATATGAGCCACAAAGTACATTCACATTTTTGTGCAGCCATCACTACCATCCATCTCCAGAACTCTTCTTCACCCCAAACGTAAATTCTCTTCATTAAGCAATAACCCCCCTCTTCCCCTTCTCCCCACCAGCCCCAGGTAACCTTAACCAATGCCTATTCTAGATATTTCACGTGAGGAGAATCGTACAATATTTGTCCTTTTGTGTTTGGTTTATTTGACTCAGCATAATATCTTCAAGGCTCATCCATGTTGTAACCTGTGTTAAAATGTAATTCCTTTGTATGGCTGAATAATATTCCACAATATGTATATACTCCATTTTGTTTATTCATTCATTTGTTGATGGATACTTCAATTGTTTTCATTTGGCTACTATGAATAATACTGTGATGAACACTGGCCCCCAAGTAGCGGAGTTTCTTTTCATTTCTTTTGTATACATACCTAAAAATGGACTTGCTGGATCACATGCTAACTTAGCTTTTTGAGGGACCACCAAACTGTTTCCACTGCTCCCCCCAGCAATCTATAAGGGTTCCAATATACTTCTTATTTTCTGTTTGGAGTTGGTTTGTTTGTTTTAATTGTACCATCATAGTAGGTGTTAGGTGGTGGCTCATGGTTTTGACTTGCATTTCCCTGCTAACCAGTGATATTCAGCATTTTTTCGTGCACTCATTGGCTAGTTTTGTATCTTCTTTGGAGAAATGTTATAGTTTACAAGGACTGCCATAACAAAGAACCACAGATTTGGTGGCTTAAGCATCAGAAAATTATTTTCTCGCAGTTCTGGAAGCTAGAAGTCTGAGTTCAAAATGTCAGCGGATTTGGTTTCTTCTGAGGCCTCTCTCCATAGTTTGTAGATGGCTGTCTGCTCCCCCTGTCTACATGTGATCTTCGCTCTGTGCCTGTGTCCAAATCTCTTTTTTTAAGGACACCAGTTCTGCATTAAGGCCTACCCCACTGACTTCATTTAACCTTAATTACTTCTTCAAAGGCCCTATAAATTTTGTCACATTTTGAGGTACCAGGGGTTAACATGTCAACATATTAATTTGGAGCAGAGGGGACACAATTCAGCCCATGACAAATATCTATTTAAATCCTTTGTCCAGTCTTTTTTCAATTGGGTGGTAGCCACTTTGAGTTTTAATGTTGCCCTTGTGATTTTATCTTTTATAGAGGTCAAGATAGGGATAGAATAGGACAAAAAGTTATCACTAGGTTTTTAATCTTGAAATGTTTTATTTGGTCAGGCGTAAGCACACTCACACTGTCCCAAAGGATATTTTCCCATTCTTTTCCCTATAGAATTCCAACCATACTACCTCTCACTGAAATAATGCAATAACATCCATTAGTAGCAAGCAAGAAATCACTATATTATGTCTAAATCATCATAAATCAGTTTTCAAAGGCTGCTAGACTGTAACTTATTCCACGTTGAGTCTGGCTCAACATTTGTTGAAGGGCCATGATGACATTTTCTCGTGTGATAAACACAAGAACCTATGAGCTAGTTATTATTATCCCTACTGCACAGATGAGGAAATAGAGGCTCATAGGGATCAAGGGACTTGCCCAAGCTTACACAGTGAGTAGCAGAAGGAAAATATAGACCTGGATCTAGTTAACTCCTCTTCCTGCCTACTGTGATTCCTTCCTCCGTAAGGGTAGAAATGGGGTATAGGGGCTCCTGGGTGGCTCAGTCGGTTAAGCGTCAACTTCAGCTCAGATCATGATCTCGCAGTCTGTGGGTTTGAGCCCCGCATCAGGCTCTGTGCTGACAGCTCACAGCCTGGAGCCTGTTTCAGATTCTGTGTCTCCCTCTCTCTCTGCCCCTCCCCAGCTCGTGCTCTGTTTCTCTCTGTCTCAAAAATAAATAAACGTTAAAAAAAAAAAAAAAGAAATGGGCTTTAAGTGCACTACAAGTGAGTAGCATTGATTCCAGTGAGATTTCTGAGTGAACTGAGCTCATCTCCAAGGGATAGATGTTTACATTTAGAAGGTATCATTGTCTGTCTTCATAAAAGATTTTTTTTCGTTTCCTTACTTCCTAACTTATGTTAAGTCCTGCTAAAATCAAGGGAGATTGCATCTCCAAGCTAGGCTTTGCCTACCAAATGCTTAATAAAATAGTGGATCCTGAATGAAATTGTGCAAAGTCTCCTGTATTTAGCAGTAAGTAAAACAACCATGTAATCAGGTCAGTCTCTCCATATCACTTCAGGTTTACACATTCACTGATGAGAATCTTCTTGATATTGTTGATAGAAACTAAAATTATTTTAAAAGTAATGTCTTCTAGTGTCAGTCATAAAGAGATAATATTTTAATTCCTCATGTACATATCAGTTAAAGTAAATATTATATTAACAGACAGGAACTCAAGTTCAGTTAATATGCTACATTCATGGTAACTATAAGAGATAGAGGAGTTTTAAAAAATAAATAAGCAATGAGGTGCCTGGGTGGCTCAATCGGCTAAGCATCTGACTCTTAATCTCGGGTGGGTCATAATCTCACAGCTCAAGCCCTGCATCAGGCTCTGCACTGACAGTGTGGGCATTTCAATATGCCCAGATATTGAAAACAGTCAACCATTTTTATACTTAAAAAAAAAAAAAAACCAGTCTCAATCTAAGACAATGGTAACAATATTCACAAATTTTCCACACTGGTTTCAGGCCTCTGCTGGTGAGATGAACTTTTTTTCCTTCCTTCCTCCCTCCCTCCCTCCCTTCTTTCCTTCCTTCCTTCCTTCCTTAACAGCCAAGTAGGCCTGGAATCTTCTTGGTAAAGGACAAAAGCTTTTGTAGACAAGTCATGGTCCCATTCCATGGCACTCTCAGACAGCTGCTTCACAAAGATCCCTTTAGAAGTCCCATGGTGGTAGCCTGGGCCATGGTGGATCCAGTCATGTCTCTGAACTCATTTGATGAGATTTAATAGGCACTTTTTCTCCAATGGCACCATTAACCAGCAGTCACAAAACTTGTTGTAAACTTGGGTAAAGAAGAAATGTATCTAAGGGATTTTGCAAATACTGCATGCTCTTCCCTTGCTGAGGCACTTCTCTTTTAAGAAGGCCACACAGAACCCTGTGGTAACTTGTTTAATACTTAGAATGTGTTCATTCCAACTTTTTTCCCCAAGGGGAAAGAAAATAATTACGTGTAGAATGTTGGGGGGAAGTCCCTAGTTCATAAAGGAGAATCTGACCATGGAAGTCTCATATCACCTTTGCATGTTGGTATGTGTTTGTACTTTGTGCTTTGCTTTACTTTATGGCCTCAACATGCTAGTTCCTCAATGGGGCACAGGCCACTACAGCACATAGTGGGGCATGTTAGGAAGGCAATTACACGCTGGGTGCTAGATGGACCTCTTAGTAGCATGTTCCCCCCTTTCATCGACTAGGGTTGTATACTCAGGACAGTCTTATAGTCCAAATCACACATGTTATATCAAAGTCATCTGGTTCATAGTTTCTGTAGTTCTCCTGATGAAGGACTACTTGGGCTTAGTAACCAGTGGGATGAAATTAACTGTTCTGATCAGATTAGACAATTGCTCACAATGCTAGATTGAAGGTCTGGCTTCATATGTGGGCTTCTAAGAAAAGGGGTTCCAGAACAATCCTACAGAATGGTTTGGGTTAGGCAGCCAGGCAATTCCCTTTGTTCTTATTCATTTTCTTACCCTGTTTCCCCTTTGATCCCATCTAATCAGCGATCTTTCATATGTATGTGTGTGTGTGTGTGTGTACAAAAATGCATTGCCATTTTAAACATCTGTTCTAAAAGATATGTATCACAGGGGCACCTAGGTGGCTCAGTGGGTCAAGTCAAGTGCCTAACTCTTGATTTTGGCTCGGGTTATGTTCTCACACTTAATGAGATCAAGCCCCACGTCAAACTCTGCATGCACAGTGGAGCCTGCTTGGGATTTCTTTCTCTCTCTGTCAAAATAAATAGATAAACATTTTTTAAAAATAAAATAAAAGACGTTTCACACAGCTCGCAAGTTATAAAGTATACAATATTCTTCCTTGTAAATCGTATTTAGTCAGTCGATTCTCACAGAACACTTTCCTTGACCATTTGCCTAACTCTTGTGTCTATGTCAGCCCATGGTTGCAAATGACACAAATGTAGTTTTGAAAAGAATGTCAGTTGATGTTTTCATTTACATTAACAAGTAAGGTGAAACAATGAAAACATATTCAAACCTGCACTTGCTCATCACTGACATTGACTTCCTCGCTGAATCAGATAATTTTCTAATGCAGGAAGAATATTTCCTCAAAGCTTTATGCTATTCACAATGTAATGGTTACAGATGTGACAGTCGTAAAGTTTAATCTGCATTATTAATATTTCCTCCATCCCTTCTTATGTCTAGACAGTCATTAAGCCAATAAATCAAGCCCTAACTGTAGCAGTTGTCAACTCCCCTGGCATAAATACTCCCACTATTGCAGATTTCAAGCTACCACAGTGACATTGAATGTGAACTTGGGAAGAAATGCACAGTAACACACCATTATATATTATTTATATCATATAAATACAGTAGATATAAAAACTTCAAAAGGTTAGATAGTAAAATAAACAGGAAGTGAGTTTGTTTTTTTAATACAACTGATTTAATTCTAAATGTATACAATTTAATTTTTAATAATGGTTGTGTTTAACAACCAGTTCTCAAAATTTCTTTTTATTTAAATTTTTTAATGTTTATTTATTTTTGAAAGAGAGACAGAGCATGAGTGGGGGAGGGGCAGACAGAGAGAGAATTACAGAATCTGAAGCAGGCCCCAGGCTCTGATCTGTCAGCACAGAGCCCTACACGGGGCTCAAACTCAGGAGCCATGAGATCATGACCTGAGCTGAAGTCGGATGCTCAATACACTGAGCCACCCAGGTGCCCCAGTTCTCAAAATTTCTGAATTTAACCGTAAGTTCTTGCAAGCTGGTAGGAGCCAGCCTCAGCACTCCACCGCACCCAGCCCACAAAAGGTTACATTACACCACCAACAATAGGGAATGCTTTAAATGGTAGGTAAGAGTATCTGGCTAAGAAGGACTAGAGTTAATGCCATGAGGTCAAGGATCTTTGCTTATTGAAATATTTTAAAGTACCTAGAACAGCCCCAAACACATTATAGTTACTCAGTAAATATTGTTGAATTGAAGTTGAAATAACAGGCATTTAGTTATCACAGGCAGTGAGAAGTCTAGATGCAGGTGATTCCAGCTGATCCATCCAGGGGTCTGGGTCAACCTCTCTGTGAGGTTCCAGCCTTTTCCTGATAACTGGCAAAGTGGCTACCACAGCCCCACTCACACCTCCAATAGCACAACATCAAAAGGAGGAAGCAGCAATAATAACCATGCTAGATGAGACATGGCCTCATGTGCTTTCCTGTTTTCTCAGTAGGTCAAGCACAATCAGTTGCAAGGAGGCTAGGAAAGCAGCAGCCCCCTTTTTTAGAGTGTGTGATGGGAAATAGGTAAAGAAAGGGCAAGTCATCATCACACTATCGAATAGTTTTCTTGGTTTCCTGCTAGGCCAATTCAATGCTAGGAATCAAGTAGTACAAATATATCTTTTGATTCAAGTGTCATCTGAATAAAGTATAATTGTTTCCCTGGAATTTTCTATCAATAGTGATCTCCTAAAAGTATTGTTTTAAAATAAATTATATGATGATGCTTCCTGATTACCAAATAATTGACCTTTTGAAGGAAGTCTAAAAGGACTAAGTGATTATATACAACTTGACTGAAGGAGGTCTGTATCAGACTATTTCACAAATCATGTTTCTGATACAATAAACATGAGTACAAAGAAAACCCTTGTAAAAATTTTCTAGCCCATAAAACAATCAAATAAAATAGGGCGCCTGGGTGGCTTAGTCGGTTAAGCGTCCGGCTTTCGTTTAGGTCATGATCTCGCGGTTCGTGGGTTCAAGCCCCGCGTCGGGCTCTGTGCTAACAGCCAGCTCAGAGCCTGGAGCCTGTTTCAGTCTGTGACTCCCTCTCTCTTTGACCCTCCCCTGCTCACGCTGTCTCTCTCTCTCTCTCTCTCCTAGAAATAAAAACAAACAAACAAACAAAAAAAACAATCAAATAAAATACAACAATTTTAAAATACAACAATTTTATAAAATCTACAGGGAATTTGAAGAGTGTTTAGGACTCTATTTTCCTGGGTTTTGATCCACGTTAGTATTACCAGCAAAGAAAGCAACTGAAAACCATTCACATACAAAATATTTGTATTCAAGCAACCCTCAAATATTCTGAGGAGCCTCCCTCCACCCAGGACTCAGAGAGCCCAAAAAAATAAATGCAGCTTACTTTGGGCTCCCAAGGCTGTCGACACAGATTTTGGTCACTGAAGAAGATTCTTTCCCGTCTGTCACTATCCAGACACGTTTGTGACAGAAAAAAATCCCTGAGTTCAGGAAAAGGCAGCAAATAAATGTCAGAATTGATACCGTCTGGGGTTTACTCTTTTCAGACTCAGAAAACAATCATAGGACTTAGCACCACAATGGACATTAGAGGTGATCTTCTTCCATTTCATTCAAAACTATGTTCTTCTTGGTCAGTTCATTCTAAAAAAAATGATTTTAAGGGCGCCTGGGTAGCTCAGTCAGTTAAGCGTCCAAACTTCGGCTCAGGTCATGATCTCACAGTTCATGGGTTCAAGCCCCACATCGGGCTCTGTGCTGACAGCTCAGGCTTGGAGCCTGCTTCTAATTCTGTGTCTCCCTGTCTCTCTCTCTGCCTCTCTCTTGCTCATGCTCTGTCTCTCTTGCTCTCAAAAATAAATAAAACATAAAAAAATTAAAAACTGATTTTATACAGAAGAAAGTAAGGCTTTTTAGTCTAGATTTCTCTTGTGTGCTGTAAATCTGAAAACAAAATAACTATATTACCTAAGTCTTCCAAACGTGGTGTAACCGTGGAGCCCACTCCCCTTTCTGTTGTGAAACGGAGCACATATTAAAACAATTTTTTGTTATGGTAAAATACTTACAATGGTCACCTTGGTTTCAATCAGATTGCAGGTTTATTTAGCAACCTTGCTGATAGCTTTGTCCTTTTTTTAAAATATTTATTTATTTTTGAGAGAGACAGAGACAGAGTATGAACAGGGGAGGGGCAGAGAGATGGGGAGACACAGAATCCAAAGCAGGCTCCAGGCTGTGAGCTGTCAGCACAGAGCCCGATGCGGGGCTTGAACTCACGAACCGTGAGATTGTCAGATGCTTAACCAACTGAGCCACCCAGGTACCCCCAGGATTGTCTTTTTTCTAATGCCCTGAAGACATTTCTAATATTTCTAATGCCTGCAGAGGTGCTTACCATTTTTACCTAGCATGTTTATTTTGGGAAGATTTCAGGAGGAAAGATTATGCCTTGCGTGGTAGGCAAAAGCTCTCCTACTGCAGCCACCCCTCGATAATGCTGGGAAAGAGCTAATATGAGGGCTCACAGAGAAGGGATGGAGTAATTTCTACATGTGGAAGGTATATAACTGTTGTAGCCAAAAGGTGTCCTCTGCCAGATTGTGTTTTCCAAACATCGCTGCGAAAACGGGTCCTGTCCCATGTGATCTTACAGTGTTACCTAGATACTCCTCCCACTGAGGGTGGGTCTCTGCTTCCTCCCCATGAATCTGGGTGGAACTTTGACTGTCTCACCAATATAAAGTGACTCTCTGTGACTTCCAAGGCTTAATAATGCCACACATGCCTGCCTTGGGAAGCTGGTGCTTGGAACTCAGCCCCAATACTGTGAGGAAGCCCAAACTAGTCCCTGTGGAGAGATACCATGGAAAGGACAGTTACAGGTGTTTAAGTGAGGAACCTAGCTGAGAACCCAGCTGACGGCCAGCACCAAACACCAAACATGTACCTGAAGATGCTACCAGATGATTCTAGCCCCTAGCCTTAGGTTACCCTGGAGCTCCCAGTCTTCCCAGCAGAGGATGTAGGCATCATAGAGGAAAGACAAGCCGGCCCTGTTTTTCCTGTCCAAATTCCTGATTCACTGAATCCATGAACGTAATAGAATGGTTATTTTATACCACTGAATTCTGTGGTTGGTTATGAGGCAATAGTAATGGAAACAAGTAAGAATAGGAGCTATGTATTTTATTTGCTGGATTTTTCTTTGCCCATTCCAGGGAAGTCTTTGTGTTTCCTTTCCTTAGTAGGAGACTTTCTGGAACCCTACCACTCATCTGCAGATTATATCCCAAAGATGGAAAGGAGGAAAACAGGTGTCTGGGAAAGGGTGGAAGGGGGCTATAGAAGGAATGGAGGAAAAAAACCCAGAAAAAGAAAAAAAAAAACCCTCTAAACTAGTGAACTAGAGCAGGGTCAGAAGTAAGAACTTATAGGGGCGCCTGGGTGGCTTAGTCGGTTAAGCGTCCGACTTTCGCTTAGGTCATGATCTCGCGGTTTGTGGGTTCGAGCCCCGCGTCGGGCTCTGTGCTGGCTGCCAGCTCAGAGCCTGGAGCCTGTTTCAGTCTGTGACTCCCACTCTCTCTGACCCTCCCCTGCTCACGCTGTCTCTCTCTCTCTCCTAGAAATAAATAAAACATTAAAAAAATTAAAAAAAAAAAACACGAAGTAAGAACTTATAGCTCATCACCAAGTCCCTCATTATGGCCGCAAAAGGTAGCCCGACCTCAGGGAGAAAGGCTGATGTCACCATAGAGAGATTGGACCCCAGGCACAAGGCGTAGCATTGGCAAGATACCCGTATCAGTGGTGGTACCGAAGTAGCAGAACAAGCAGTGGGCTTTGGCAGTGGACTCTGAAGCTTAATCAGGGCAGATCGCGGATCAGCTCCCAGGATAGCTACCTGCTCACTATCCTAGGGCCTTGCTCTATGATGAGGGTACCCTAAAGTGACTGAATGAATTTTGTGCCAGGTAAGATGGTGACTCAGTGACTCAGACTTTAATTTGATATAAGGAAAATAAATGTGGGGCACCTGGGTGGCTCAGTCAGTTAAGTGACCAACTCTTGATTTTGGCTCAGGTCATGAGCTCGTGGTTCCGTAAGTTCAAGCCCTGCGTAGGCTCTGTGCTGACAGCACAGAGGCTGCTTGGGATTCTTTCTCTCTCTCCCTCTCTCTCCGCCCCTCCCCGCTGGTGCTCACTCTCTCTCTTACACTCTTTCTCTGACTTGCTCTGTCTCAAAATAAATAAACGAAGAAAGAAAATAAATGCTCCATGACAGATTGCCAATGCCTTTTATATGAAATTCATAAAAATCATCAGATAGACATTTTTAAAAGTAAACAAACGAATACAGAGTTGGGACTGAAAAGAAAGAAAACTCTGGGTCATTCAGAAACTGTTGGGTCACCTGGGTGGCTCAGTCAGTTAAGCATCCAGCTTGGGCTCGGGTCATGATCTCATAGTTCGCGCATTTGAGCCCCACGTCAGCCTCTGTGCTGACAGCTCAGAGCCATGAGCCTGCCTCAGATTCTGTGTCTTCCTCTCTCTCTGCCCCTTCCCTACTTGTGCTCTGTCTTTCTCTCTCAAAAATAAGTAAACATTCAAAATAAATCAGCATTTTTTTAATTAGAAAAAAAGAAACTGTAAAGAATCTGTTAAAATTACAAAGTAGACAGGAATAGATTAAAGAGGAAAAACTGTGGCCCAGAATGGAGGTGGAAGATTTCTGCTAAAAGTCTTAAAGGCACACAGATCAAGGGCGATGGCATCCAGAAGGCGGTGGCTGAGAGCCACCCAGGTGAGGACAACAGGCATCCCCTGAGCATCCTGCCTCCTTGTGGGCGCGGCAGCAGGCAGCCAGGGTACAGGCTCTGGCTTTCACAGAATGGCGGGCACAGGAATTGTGGGAGCAAGAGATAGAGGGCAGAGTCATGCTATGCCATAACACCCAGCTGTGACACAGCCTGTCCTGAGACATCACAGAAGCTTCTGCCACACTCACTGAGAGCAGTGAGGACAAGCCTGAATGGCAGTTCCCAACCCCCTCCTCGCTCAATCTGCATCAATTGTTACAGCAGATCTGTAACAAGGAATCTGAACATAAGGTACAGAGACAAGAATCAAATATCCGAGGAGAGCCAACACCGGAAGATGGAGGCGGGGAGATGAATGGAAAAAGGAAAATGTACAACTAAAGAAGCAGATTGAATAGTGCAATCATAGAAAAGGGTTTTTTTTTTTTTTTTAAATCAGACACCTAACTGTATCAAAGGCTTAAGGAAATAATGCACCCGAAAGAATAGATACAACTAATAAAAGCTGTTGGGCATTAAAATTATAGTTGTTGAAATTGAAAACTTAATATGATGAATAGAGAAACAGAAGGGCACAGCTGAGGAGCAAATCAGTTGGAAAATGAGGCCATAGAATTTGCTCAAAAGATACAAAATTAAGAGACTTCATAGAATAAATCTAGTTCCAGCACCCATTATAAATAGCAGTTACAAAAGGGCCTAGAGAAAATCAAAACAAAATTTAAAGAAATCATCGATTAGAAATTTACAGAACTGAAGTAAAACATGAGGTCTCTGAAATAGCTCATTTCTCAGCAGGATCAGTTTTTACAAAATTATTCAGACACAACTGGTATCAGAGACCAGTTGTGTCCACAGAGCTTAGCTATTGGGACCAAACACCAAGACCACCTGTTTCAACATCACTTATGTATTCCAGGAAGTCCTTGCCCAGAAAGATAAGGCCATAAATCAATAAAAAAATTGCTGTTTACCTCAGGAAACTCCTGAAAACCAATTTTCCTGGGTAAAGGGTATGTGCATCTGGGCAAACAGTTTTCCTTTCTGAACAACAGTGTTTACTTACACCTGAGCAAACAGCTCATTTATCAACACTAGTTTATATATCAGCATTTGCTTTGGGCTTCACTGTGTCCACCAAACCTAAACTATTAGTTAGGAATTTTGCCCAATCCTAATAAGTTCCCTGCCTTGAGAGACATGTCTTAAGTCACATGAGCCCTGACTCCAGAACCCTATAAATATCTTCCCCTGACTTTCTCCTCTTCTGAGACATTGCTATGAGCCTCTCAAAGTGATGCTCTCCCTCACTGCGGTAGGATGAATAAACTCAGCTTTGCTTTATCAAAAAGTAACTTTCAATAGACATTTTGGGGAGTTGGCTGTTGAAAATCCATGGAGAAACTTCATTAAAATAAAAAAGAAAACCCTAAAACCTCCTAGAGAAGTAAAGCTGGTTATCTGCAAAGGAAGAAGAATCTGCTTGACGTCAAGCTTCGTGGGAACAGCAGTGGACAATTGCTCCAGAAAGACACTGGAGCAATAATCTTCAATATTTCAAGGAGAATAGCTTTGAACCTAAAATTCTATACCCAGACAAACTATTCTTTAAAACAGAGGTCAGCAAACTATAGCCAGTTGACCAAACACCTGTTTTTATAAATATAAATTTCTTGGAACACAGCATGTCCATTCACCTATATGTTGCCTTTATAAATGCAGTCTATGGCTACTTTTGCACAATGGCAGAGGTGAGTAGCTGTAACTGAGATCATATGGCCTGCAAGCCTCGAATACTTATTATTTATACCATTTAAATTTTTTTTTAATGTTTTATTTATATCTAGGAGAGAGAGAGAGAGACAGCGTGAGCAGAGGAGGGTCAGAGAGAGAGGGAGTTACAGACTGAAACAGGCTCCAGGCTCTGAGCTGGCAGTCAGCACAGAGCCCGATGCGGGGCTCGAGCTCACGAACCGTGAGATCATGACCCAAGCGAAAGTCGGACGCTCAACCGACTAAGCCACCCAGGCACCCCTATTTATACCATTTAAAATAGTGTGCTGGGGACGCCTGGCCCCAGTCAGTAGAGCCATGCAGCTCTTATTCTCAGGGTTCTTATCCCAACATTGGGCATAGAGCTTACATTTAAAAATAGTTTCCTGACATTTCTTTAACATAAGACATTTACAGAAATAAACTTTCACAAAGTTTACTATTCAGTGACCCTTCTTGGAAGCATCACGATGAAAATTATGGGGATAGGGAGAAGGGAGGTTCAGGGTGAAGAGCGGAGATTTGTAAAGGAACAAGTTACAACTACAGTGGTAAAACTAATTGTGACATTAGAATTAGTATTAAATATGTAAGTTTTAGGAGCACCTAGATGACTCAGTCGGTTAAGCGTCCAACTTTCGCTTGGGTCATGATCTCTCGGGTTGTGGATTTGAGCCCCACGTTGGGCTCTGTGCTGACAGCTCGGAGTCTGGAACCTGCTTTGGATCCTGTGTCTCTCTCTCTCTCTCTGCCCCTTCCCTGCTTGCACTCTGTCTCTGTCTCTCTCAAAAATATACATTTAAAAAAATTAACCTATAAATATTTAAGTTTTAAGTAAGATATTGCATGCAGTGTGGAGTTTCGTGGAGATAGGTGAGATTGTGACTAGGTCGGGGAACTAGAAGGGCAATAAAGTTCTTACCTTTTTGTTGGGAGTATGGAGGTTGTAAGATAAAACTAATTCCAGACAAAGTTTACTAATTCTAGATTATTTCTAGATAATTACTCATTGAAGACAATGTTAAGCATTTACAAGTAAGCATTAGAAGTTTCCATATAAGATGGGTACATTTCCAAATTTAGAGAAGGGAAAAGTGGAAAACAAACAAAATACCAATGAACCCAGTTAAAGTAAAATAAAAGCACGTGAGATGGCAGGAATAAATCCAAACATGTCTACAAATTTCATACATATGACTCAGGTACTTTTAGTTCAGCATCGTGTTTATCACACGCATCCTTCATGTCTGGCGTTATTATGGGCACTGGAGACAATTAACAGAAGCTTACATTCCTGTAAAGAAACAGACCACGAACCAACTGGTAGGTTCTATAATCTCACATATAGGTGCTATTAAAAAAAAAAAAGAAAAAAAAAAGCAGAGAAAAGGGCTGGAGAGTGATGTAAGGTTGGTCACCTTGGAGGTTGCTGCGTCAGTCCAAGCAATACGTGATGGGGGCTCAGATTAGAGTGGTATTTGTGGAAGTAATGGCAAGAGATAGCATTTGGGGGAAATTTTAAAGAGAAAGATGAACAGGATTTGCAGATGGAATCTATGAGAGGCAAGGGAGGAATCAGGTTAAATCGGCGCATCACAAGGGACATTCAGTTCTCTTAAAACACAGACAAGCACACCATCAACTATATTACTTGTAATATTTGAAATTGCTATTCATCCATAGACAGTGTAGACTTCAAAATGCCAGTAAAACCTTGAACATGGTATCTCACCTCCTAAAGACGGCTCAAACTTGCAAAAGAAGAAATATTCCTTCAGGATAACCGAGATTCTCAGAAGCTGTTCTAAGGATGGCCCCTTTTGGGCACTCCAGAGCAATTTCTTGTTCTAATTAATAGATTAGCTCTTGAGAGGTCACAGCCTGTGTCCTGTGCAGGTGTGACTGATGAAAAGCTGCATTACGTGGGGAACACAGTGATTTATTAAGCCTTTGAGATAGAAGAACTGTCCATCGAAACCCGGTCACAGTCACTGGGGAAGAGGAGGGGGCCATACTGGTGCTGTATTCGAAGCTAAGGCATTTGGTACATTGCACCCACCAGCATTTCTGTCACTGGCTTTCCATCGAGCAGCCACTACAATTACGAACAGACCTTGGAGTCCTAAATATTTCAAAGTGACATCACAAAAACTTAAGTGGAAGTTGGTTTCAGGCTTTACCTTTTTTTTAAGTCATTACTTTCTTTTAGATAAAAACAACATAAATCTTAATACTTCTCTTTTTCTGACCAAATTTTCTAGCATTTTGCACACAGGATATAGAAGAGTCATCACTTATTTTCTAAAATACTGCATCAAGGAAAGTAAATGGTAGCTGAGCGAACCCTTCCCCTTCTCAGCCTGATGTTTTGTTTTACTCACTGGTTTCCTGGAAAAGCGTTAACAGATTGCAAGAGAATTGGGCACAGGATAGTTAGCCTTGAGAATGAAGAGTAACCAAAGTGTAACTGATTCCTGTGCTGTTGGTTACAAACGCCGTTTCCACGTGCTAACGTGATTAACCTGCCACTCAGCAAGATGAAGTCAGCTGAGTTAAAAGTCCCTGAACCTGCAGAGAATTCTGCCATCCTGAATTACTGTCCACTCCTACTCTTTTTTGGGTTCTCTGCCTTCTGACACTGGCTTCACAGAGTCCCTCCCCAAAGATTCAGTCCCACACCCCAGAATTGCTCAAACTACTGCCACCATCAAGCTCGACTGGATCTGTCACCCTGTGCTATGAACTGAAGGCATCCCCCTTTGGAGGTGGGCCCTTTGGGAGGTAATTCGGTCTTGAGGATGGGCCCTCTGTTGGAATTACTGCCCTGACAAGGAGATAGAGAGACCCGTGCTTGCTCTCTCTGCCACAAGAGAACATGGCAACAAGAGACTTCTGCAAAGCAGAAGTGGATTCTTGCTAGAACCCAAGCGTGCAGGCGCCTTGATCTCAGACTGCCAGCTTCTGGGCCTTCGAGAAATTAAATGTCTGTTTAAGCCCGCAGTCTGTGGTATCTTTGTTATAACAGCCTGAATTTACTAAGACACCAACCCCCTCTGATTCTACTGCTCCCGTAGCAAATTACTACACACCTAGCAGCTTAAAACAATACAAAAATGCATATTCGCTCCTGGAATTCTGGGTGGGCTCAGCTGTTCCTGCTCTGGGTTTCACAGACAAAATCCAGGTGCTGGCCTGCCCAGGCTGTCTTCTGGAGGCCCTGGGGGGTAACTGCTTCCAAGCTCATTGATGTTGGTGGACTTCACAGCCTTGCAGCTATAGGACTGAGGTCTGTTTCTGGAAACCTGTCTGAACTACCTGAGGCCGCCTGCATTCCTCATCATGTTCCTCCCTCCATCTTCAACCAGCAATGACGCATGGGATTCTGTTCATACTTGGAGTTTCTCTGACTTTTTTCCACCCTTTCTCTTAGCCTCCATTCAGAGGAAAGGTTCTGCTTGAAGGACTCATGATTACATTGATTTCCCACCTCTCTTTCCCTTGTTTGATCCAGGATCGTCTCCCTATCTTCATGTCAACTGATTCTTAATTAGAAATTTTTATTACATCTGCAAAACCCATTTTTGCCATATAATGTAACACATTCATGGGCTCCAGGAATTAAGGTGTGGACATCTTTGGGGGACCATTCTGTCTACCACCATCTCCCAAATTTCCTTTGTTGTCAAGCAGATCCAAAATCTACTGTGCCTAGAGCAAGCTCTCTACATACAGGAAAGAGTTTGTGTGCAGCACCATGCCATGAACCACCTTGATTCCTTAATCTGACCTATTTTCCTGCTAGGGACTCAGGTTTCCTCAACATGACCTGAGCACTCATTTGAGAAACTGTCCTCTGAGTGACAGCTTGTTGGCTGCCTACCCAGGAGCGTGCCTTCAGGCTGGTGTTGTGCTACACATTGTGCATTGTGCTTTGTGCTTTGCACAGCAGTCCAGGGACAGCCTGACGTCCCAAAAATCTTTTATCCTGGTGAACTGGCCCCCAGGATCCAGTACCAACAATTGCCAGAGTCAGCCTCCATTCTCTCCCCGCGATGGCCATCAAAGATACCCTCCTCACTACAGCTGGCAGCAGAAAAGCAAGGATAATAACAGTCTGCAAAGCCATGGATTGCCTGTACAAAGCATAAATCAGGACCAGTTTGTTTTTCTGTTGGAAATCCAGTCAATATTTTTAATGAAACCACGTTTTTTAATCTATAGATGCAGGCGATATGTTCTCCTAAATATCTGCTTTTGTGAAACACTTTTCCCCCAAAAGAAACATGTTCTAGCTCTCTTTTCTCCAAACCCAGATAACATAAACCAACCAAGCATTTATATAAAAAAGATTCAATATTTCCCAACTTCCTCATCATTTCTACTCTGCTTTAAACTCCTACTCAATGCCTTTCCCTAAGGGAGTCTCACTTCTTACCCAATTCACAGTCCAAAGACTGACACAAAGAACAGCCACAAAGTCTGTAATAGGAAGAAAGGACAGGAAGGGCCACAAAAATCTGCCGGCAAATGTGAACACACATGCTCCTTGACACCAGTGGTGGCCAGATGACTGGTCTATCGCTCCTACTTGGGTCTTCTATCCCCCCGCAAGCCGGGAGTGTTTGCATATGCACAGTCCATCCTGTGAACTTGAACACATGTGAGATAATCTGTATTTATTCTGTGGCCCTTTTATTTCGTAGAACTATCCCTGACTCACAGTGCAGAAGCTCAGCTGCAAACTCCCCCTCATCCCTTTATTTACATAAATCAGACTGATTTCTTATTCAATTCCAATAATGCAGGGGTGGCAGAAAATGTAACCTGAATCACTTTCAGAGCTTCCCAGTGGTTCCCCGGAGTGCTCGGGAGGTTACAGAGGTCCTCCGGACAAGGGTTATCAGGTTATCGCTTCTCCTCGCATGGCCCGGCCAGCCTCCCAGCTCTCTGCTGTTCCCTCTGCGTGTGGGAGCCCATCTGCCTAAATAAGCTGGGTTGCCACTCTTGCTTCTCCCTTGGGCCTAAGTACTTATGGGAAGGCATCGCTAAGACCCTCTCCTCCAAGACCCCCAGACTTCCCTCTCCCTTTACCTAAATTCTTTCTAATCTGTGCTGGGGAGTGGCTCAGATGGAGAGGGGAGGGGTCCTTCATGCCTCTCATTCCTTCTTCTCCAGGCATCAGATCTCCAAACAGGACACTCTTAGTGGGAGTTCCTTACTGGGGACCCAACCTCTCATCTCTTCAATGATTTAAGCTTGGAAACAAATGAGTCAGTGGCAAACCCTCTCTGAACCCTGAGGGTCTACTATCTGTTTGAATAAAGAAGATAAACGGAGAGAACCAGGCTGAAATACAAATATCTCAAAATGCTATTTCGCCAATAGTAATGAAAATATATAGCCTTACTAACTCAAAACACAGATTATGCTCATGTTGGATAGAGAATGCCTGAAGTCTAGCTGAGCCCCCGCCAGTTTCGGTGATTCAAGTTTTTCTTCGAGTCCTGAGCTGGGAGGGAAGATCTAAGCCTTCACCGCCAAAACTGCTTTTTCCCTTTGAAGGTCCGACAGCATCTCTCCCTTTGACAAAAGTCTACAAGTTATTTTAGTACCAGTGTACTAAAATTTAAAAGATAAATTATTTAGGGAAGTACCATGGGTATTTCTCAGCCCGTTGCTACACGTTTGCATGCCCAGCCTTCTCTGACAGAATGAAGTACTCTTTCCTCTATTCCCACACAGTGTGAGATTTGTACGCATTTTTCGCACTTACTTTATTCTTTCTGCCTGTCTATGTGGCGATAAATGAATCATCCAAATAAGAACAGGCAAAGGCTACTTAGAGCTTGCTGTGACAAAGGAGTGGGCCACCACCACTTGCATTTCACAGAGACTGCAAGGAGGTAGTGGTGTGGAAGCGCTTTGTAATGGAAAAAGGGAAATCTCCAGGGGTGTCCTGATTGGAGGCTGTTGGCCTGGGGAGGCTGGAGGTGGGCTCCCTGGAAGCAGGGAATCCTGAGTGTTTGGTTCGGGGTGCATGTTTGGCTTACTTTGGTTGGTAGGAAGGTGGAAGCGGAGACAAGAAAAAATTAGGGAGCTGTCAGATATGAATCAAATCCTGGCCACTTGGGGCCAATCATTACAGGGGTTCTTGTTTGGCTTCCTGGACTGACAGCCAGAAATAGTGGTTTGACCTCCTACAAGTCTAAATTACAGATAGTAGTCTGGCCTTTTGAGCTGGTTACTGTAGATAGTGGATTTGGTTTCCTGAGCTGGTTGCTGCAGATTTGAGGTCAGAATTCTATTTTTACAACTTCTTTTTTTTTTTTTTTTTTTTTTTTTTTTATTTACCAAAGGACTGGCCATTGTCCATTTTATATTCAGTCTCTCGTCTGTTAGAGTTGGCTATGTTCGTGATTATAAGCTCCTTGAGAACAGAGATCAAAGCTTTCTTTGTATTTGTGTTTCCAATGTCCAGAGTCTAAGACAATTATTTTAAAAATTAAATTGAATCAATTTCACGTACAACTTTGTGGAAGTAAGGTGACTATATTTCACTATCCCTATTAGTCATAGGGTTTACTTTCCCCTTTAGCCCATAGTTCTAAATGCACAGAGCTGTACCATCCTACCTTCGGAGCAAGACATCATCCCTGTGCTACCTATTCTACAGACTCCACTTGTGGCTGATTTGACCTCAGTTACATCTCTGACCTCTCACTATCTTTCTGTACCTCCCCTTGCCCGGATTCCATTGAAATTAAAGTGACACGTCACCAATGAGATGCAGAATATGATCTAACAGGGTTCATGAATCTGTGTTTTAATGTTATGAAACTAAACTATATCTACCTTTCCCAAGTTGGCTTAAAAACAAGATACATTTGTACCGAACCAGTGTTTTCCTTGTATAAGTTCTTTCTGGAACATGTTTTCATTGAACTGTACATCCTTACGGCTTTGATTGCCTGTATGGGACTAACATTACCCTCGCTAAGAAAAATAAGGTTTGTGGTTTCAGGGATAAAAGAGAGTTCCTAATGATTTAAAATTTTTTTCTTTTTCTTTTACCACATAGATATTCATGGCAGAAACCTGAGTGTAATCCTAGCCTCTCATCCCTCCCTCGTTACCCACATCCAGGCATCCAATTGCCGCTATTACCAAAATGTTTCAAATATCTCCTTTCTCTTTCTTCCCTCTGCCACCACCTTGGTGCAGCAGGCACCCCTCACTCCCATCCTGGACGGCTACGAACCCACCCTTCCTGCTGCCCGGACTCCAGTCAGTGCCCCACATGGCAGAGAGGGTTTTCCCACAGTGAAGATCTAGGCACATCACTCCTCTGTTTATTCTTATGGTGGTTCCCCACCACCTACCAAATAAGCCGAAATTTCGACCATAGTGTTAGTGGTCTAACAGCCATCTGACAGCCGCTTTTCAGTCTCCACTCCATTCAGACCCCCCCCCCAGAAGCACCCGACTTCAGCCACAGGGGACTACGTGCCAGTCTCTAAAAGGACCCAGCTTCTCTTGCTTTTGCACATTAACTTCGTTCTACTTCGTGATTCAGATTAGTGGCCAGCATTCCCTGACCTTTCTCCAAGACTAAATTCTATTTGGTTTTCATTCCTAGTGCTTTGCAAAGTACCTGAGGCAGAGCAGGTGGTCACTACCTATTTCTTTGATACAATAAACAGATGCACAGTTTACATTATGCTCATGTCGTCTCCTAAAGCAGGAACTCGTTAGACATCTTTCCTCTCCCCTCCCCCAACATCCTGCTTCCCACCCAGTTACACCTCGGAAACTACAGCTTTTGGCGGTTTTCCTCCAGACAGTGGTTTGCTGATCGATGTTTGGTAACTGGTTCTCCTGGAGGCAGAGCCCCGATTCGCAGCACTCGCCAATTTCTGCCACGTAAACTCTCCTACCCGGGACCAGCTACGTAATTCATAGGACCAGGCACAATATGAACGTGTAGGGTTGATTGTTAACTCTTCAGAACGTCAAGACAGTGACAAGAAAGCATTAAACCAAACATGGGTTCTTGTGCAAAGACACACATTTCGCACCCAAGGAGCCCTCACTTTGGCCAATGTGATGTCACTGAATTCCAAGTTGGGAGATGTACACTGTCAGCTTGTGCACAGGTGAGCTATTTCCAGAATACCATGGCCTTCAGAATACTTAGCATCGCATAGAAAGCCTTCTCTTTCTAGCGCTACCGCCCCATCTTCCAGTCCCTGCCTCACCTTCCTGTACAGTATAATAACCTGCTTGTCGTTCCCCAGATATACCATGTTTTTAATGCTATGTTATTTTCGTCATGCTGTCTCCCCGACTGCAATTCTTTCTACCCATTCTTCCTTCCCAAAGTCTTCATCTAAATGGCTCCATTCATCCCTTCAGATGCTCAGTTCAGACGGGGACTTTCTTCTCTGTAAAGCGTCCTCTGAAATACCATTGACCCAGAGATCCTTCTGGAATTGAAGGGCGGGTAAAGAATGGAGAGCAAGAGGTTAGCCTGTTACACATTTCTCCCCTTGAATCAGAATACTTTTGTTTCTATTTCAAAGACTGAGTATATTTCGATGTAAAACATAACATGAACCAAAGATAACTTTGAAGAGGTCCTTTTCTCCCGTATTAATGGCTTTCCCAGGTGAGGGGTTTCAGATTGCCTAATTGGTGTCCCTTTAGCTTTGTTCTGAACACAGATAACCAAGTTTCTCCTCTCTGACTCTCTTTTGTCACTGTGTCTAATTGAGGTAAAATTCACATACGTAAAATTCATCTTTCTGAAGTGTACAATTTAGTGACATTTAGTACATACACAATTCTGTGCAATATCACCTTTATCTACTTCTAAGACATTTTCGTAACCTAAAAGGATACTCCGTGCCTATCCCCATTCCTGCTTCCCCTAGTCCACGGCAGCCATAAATCTGTTTTCTGTCTCTGGATTTATCTCTTCAGGATATTTCATAGAAATGGAACCTTTCATGTCTGGCTTCTTTCCCTTAGCATAATGTTTTCAAGATTCATCCGTGTTATACATTATGTCAGACCTTCATTATTTTTTATGGCTGAATAATAATATTCTCTTGTATGGATAAACCAGATTTTGCCTATCCATTCACCAAATGATGGACATCTGAGTTGTTCTCACCCCATGGCTATTGTGAAGAAGGCTGCACCACGCTTCTGCGTAGACCTGTTTTCATTTCTCTCAGGTGTCTACCTAGGGGTGGAATTTCTGGGTCACAATTCTGTATTTTCACTTTCTGAGGAGGACTCTCCTTGCTGTAAGGAGTACAGTATGTAAGGAGTGTTCGATGCATTTGAAACATGATGGTGGGGATGGAGACCCAGAATGGGTGAGTCTCCAACAGAATCCCCTCCTCTCTGCCACATGGTAAGACCTCCATGTACCACACCACGCCATACTGAAATTGTCCATTTCCAATGTTAGTAACCCTGACTAGCCAGCAGAAGCTGTACCTCATTTATCCCTTTCCAGTATATCTCCAGTGTTGTGTTTAACAGTATGCCTAGTACATAGTAGGAGCGCAGAAACGTTGGTGAGTCTAAATCAACTCATGAATGATTAAACTAATTTAGGCATCATCCTTCAGTGTTTTGGTCCTTCTTTACTAAGTACTAAATTTTTCCTCGGGATCCCCACAGAACACTGCTGATGGCAGCACCATCATGTAACACGAGGAACATGTAAATTCGGAAAGCAATAAACCCCAGACACACTAAGAACAATGGCTACATCTCTGCTCTGGGATGGGATATTTAACTTGTGTTTAAATTAAAAGTGAAGCACCTTTGACTATTTCTCAGTTCTTAGCACAGGGCTCATTATCTTAAGCAAAATACAATCTTAGATAACACTGACAATAAAGCTAAGTGTTGTGTCTGTAAGGAAAATTATTTCAGTGACACATTGATTATCTTGTGTTTTTATTGTCTGGACTGTTTGGCCTGCAAGTTCACCCACTCTGCTTCTGTAGAATAATTAGTATGTTGGAGGATCGTGAAGAAGGGCACAGCTAATTTTTCAGTTGTGCAGTAAACTCAGCCCTACTATTAAATAGAACTGGTTCACAGCTCAGTTCTCCCAGCTTGCTGCTCTGTTGGCATTAGGTGTTATCTAAATGCAATGCATGCTATCCAAGAACCTGTAAAAGAAGACAACACGCAGCTCTGTGAAACTCCCTGTCATTGCAGTGAGGAGCCCCCCTCAACCCCCGCATCTCCATAAACTCTCCCTTGATGTTGGAGCGCTGAGGCTAAGAATGATCAAACACCAATTAAGCCACAGTGATCTAAGAATTATGCAAGATGATGACTAGGAAAGGAATGTCTGCTCCTGAGAGATAAATCGTGAAACATGCGAAGGGAAGAAATATTAATTCTGGGTTAAAATAGGTGGTCTCAGACCGTACATGGAGACCAAGTTCAAGTTCCTTCTAAACCTACCCTTCCTGTGTATATGGCGCCCCCATCGCCTCACAGGTGGAGACTCAGGACGTGGCATCAGGTGTCTCATCCTCGGTGTTTGCTTCCATACTGCGCCAACACAGTCCAAAGGCCCTCTCACATGTGGCCTATTTTCACCTCCTGCTGCCACGTCTTGCACAGATTTTAAGCCGACAGTAAGTGGGTTATCAAAATAGCCTTCTAGCCGGCTGACAGCATGCAAACTCCCTACAGTCTAACTTCTTTATTAATCCCCCTAACACAGAGGCTAATTCACATTGAGAAACTGCAAATGACAACCCGTTCCCTCCAGAATAAAGTACTAATGCCTTGCCCGGCATTCAAAGCCCTCTGTAACCTGACCCCGCTTACCTTTCTTCATTACGGTTAAAGTGAGCTACTTCTATTCCCTGTACACGTTTCTACTATCTTAGGTGGGGTTCCCCAGAGTCCCCGACATGAGGATTGGTATACAGGTGACTTATGGAGGAAGCTAGACCAGAGAGAAAAAAGCCAGGAGGGGGCATAATATAGCTATGGGAGCATGGACCTGATCCAGTGGGCAAGTTTCAGTTTTCAAGTAAGCCTCCGAGGCAGAGTTTACTGGCCTTCCTGTTCCTGCACTAGCAAGTCCTCAGCTAGGTGCAGGGTGGGCGGGGGCAGGGAAGATGAGATATAAACATCAGACACTTCTGGAGCTCTGTGTAAGGAGGTAAAACTGGTCTAAGTCATCCAAGGACAGCCTTCAAAGAGTCACAGGTACCAAGCTCTTGAAAGCCCAGTGCACCAAAGTTTGTGCAGCAGGTGGAAGAAAGGTAAGGAGACCTAAATGATTTGGATGGAGACGTGATGGTGTCTACCACACCTGTCTGGTGTCTTACTCATGTTGGGAGGAAAGAGCTTTTCATCTCCACTTCCCCAAATCCTGACCAGTCTCACAGCCCAACTCAAAAATGTCACCAAGTCTTCCCTAACCAACACACACACACACACACACACACACACACACACACACTCACACCCCAAATGTCTGTGAGCAGATGAATCAATAAACAAAATGCGATATAGCCATACAATGGAATATTATGTGGCCCTAAAAAACCCCCCAAATTCTGGTACATGTTTCTACATGGATGACACCTCAAAATGTCATGTGAAGTTGAAGTAAGTCAGACACAGAAGGGAAAATAGTGTATGACTCCACTTACATGGGGAGGAGAGAGTAGGCAAATTTGTAAAGACAGAACGTAGAATGATGGCTGCCAGGGGCTGGGCGTGGGGGATGGGGAGTCACTATTTAATAGGTTGGGCTTCAGTTGGGGATGATGAAACGGTTCTGAAGATCACAATAACTTTAAAATTTTTTTAATGTTTGTTTTTGAGAGAGCATGTGTGCACGTGGGAGGGGCGGAGAGAGCGGGAGACAGAGGATCCTAAGCTGGCTCTGTGCTGACAGCAGAGATCCTGATGCTGGGCTAGAACCCACAAACCATGAGATCATGACCTGAGACGAAATTAGACGCTTAACTGACTGAGCCACCCAGGTGCCCCACAATAATTGCTTTAAAAGTGCAACAAGACCTTTAAGAAATGTGCCTAGTAAATAGAGGTGAGGCTTCTAAGAATTTTATCTCATACAAATACAAATAAATCTCAAAAAAAAAAAGAAAGAAAAGCTAAGTTTCAACCCATTCTTTGTTCTGAAGGTGGATGTTCTCCTTACTTAGAAGAACCCCTTCAAGAGTCCCTCAGGCACCTAAAATCGTGACTCCTAGAAAGGGTTCAATAAATATGTGTGGAATGATTTTTCTCAATTCAAAGGAAGGCCCAGAAGCCAGTCTGGGATCAGGATACAGAGCAAAATTGCCGTACCTAATTCAGTAGTTTTTGTTTTGTTTTAGTTTTGCCCAGGGAGTTGGAGGAAAAGGTTTGGAGTAGATGTTAGAACACAGGAAAGAATCATGGAAAGTGATTTAAAGGAGAGAGACAGAATAAGAGAGGAAACACGGTGGAAAGTCAACCTTTATGAAAAAGTTGCCAAGTGAGCTATTCTCTGCTGAGTTTGGACAAAGAATTCGTGAGTGGAGATAATAATACTGGAACACGGAGCTAGGGAGGAGCGCAGGGTCAGAGACTCCAAGGAAATCCTCAGAAGTCTGTAGGTAGGGTGCTTGACACTTTATTATATGTGAGATGAGTGCACGCACATACATATACACACACGTATATACATATGTGCATATATATTTACATATGTGTATGCACATACACACAGGAGGATATACCTATTCATAGATATGTACATGCATATATAATGTTGAATATACATACGTAAATATATAAGATCTCACTGGTTTAGAAAGGATGTCTAAAGCAATTACGTTCTTTGATTTTTTTTTATGAAGAATTGCACGATACATAAAATTTTCACGTCCAACACACATTTGTGGCACTCCCTGCATAAGACTACAATAGTTTATAACCACCACAACTCTCTGTTAAATGCTTCAGTAACAGTCCATCTCAGTTGATCACATCAATAAAATAGTGTGGGCTACGCAGTTTACCCACTGCAGCTTGCTCTCTCTCTTTCTCTCTCTCAGACTTTTAATCGAATAGCCTGTCACCATATAAAAAAATTAGAGAACAGTTGTTGGTATTGTAAAGTCAGTTGTCACCAACTGACAGTGACACAGAGGTCCCACAGTTCAGTATTCTTTAGAATGACCTGGGCAGGTCTTCCTGGATGCCACCCCTGAGAAATTCATATATATAAGACTCTGGATGGTAAGGGTAAAGACAGGAAGAAGAAGTAAAGCCACCTCAAGAGGCATATATTGCTGCTAAAACCAACCAGTCTTGGCAAGCTCAGCTATTAGGGACTGAATTGTGTCCCTTCCAAATTCATATGTTCAAGCCCTAACATCCCCTGTGCTCCACTTCCCCCCCACCCCCTGTACCTCAGAATGTGACTGTATTTGATTCTTTAAATAGGATCTGCAAAAAGGTGGTTAAGTTAAAATGAGGCCATTAGGATGGGCTCTAATCCAATCATACTGGTGTTTTTATAAGACAAAGAAATTTGGACATAGAAAGAGACCCCAGGGATGCACAAAGAGAAAAGATCATAGGAAGACACAGCGAGAAGGTAGCCATCTGCAAGCCAATGGGAGAGGTCTCAGAAGAAGCCAAATTAACTGACACATCAATCTCAGACTTCCAGCCTCCAGAATTATAAGAAAATACAGATCTGTTGTCCAAGCCACACAGTCTGTGGTATTTTGTTATGACGGCCCTAGCAAACTAATAAGCCAGCCCTTCTTACCTGTCTCAGAGCTGGCTCACAGCCTGTAGGAGTTGCTTTGAAATGTGTCACCACAATATGGTTCTCTTCATTTTCCCACCTGGGATGCCAGAAATCAGGGCAGCAAAGGCCACTAGTGTCCCTTTATGTGGGAAATAGACACTGGAGAACAGACCATCAACAATTGAGATAATACATTTGTGTCCTTTACGATCTGACCACAAGCCTTCACTCTCGTGTGATTGAGAGGAGAGAGCAGACACAAGAGGCATTGACTTCTCAATACCAGAAGCTGGCTCAGCTTGATAAAGTGTATTCATCAGCATTTACATGAGCTAGCGCTTCGGCTGATCTGATTGAAATCACTCAAGTATTAGGCACCAAAGACATGCTGTCCAATTGCAAACCCCGCTTATTAATAAAGACAGGACCCACAGGAGGAAATATAAAATGGGTGAGATAGAGTTGATGGATTTATTAAAAGTTTTATTGCCAAAGTTAAGAGCTGTAATCCTTTCCTACTTATTTAAAAGTCTACTGCTGTACTGTATCAAATAATCTGACAACATTCTGGCAGGTATTATGAAAGTGGTTGAATAATATTCACTTAATTAGATTAATTGCCTGCTGTAATTATCTAGAGAATTTCTTCATCCTTATCGCCCTTCTTTTTTCTCAGCCCTTTCCTTCCAGAGTGTTTCCCAGTGGGTGGTATATTCAAGATGGCAGGACACTGAGAGAGTGAGAGAAAGCAATTGCTGAGACTTTTGTCGCTCTAAAGATATTCCCCTCCTTTTTTCCCCTCTGGGCGACTGCGATCTGCCTCCAAGAGGGGCATCACCACTGAGAGAGACATAGGGTTTGGTTTACAGTTGGAAATGAAAGGGAGGCTGGTCTGGGGTGGAGACACATGAGAAAGGAGGGTACAGATGTGTGTAGAAAAGGGAGAAAGGGGGGTAGGAGGAGGAGCTTAAACAGAAAGAGAAAGACAGAAGAGGATTGTTGTGGGTTGCATTCTGTCTCCCACCAAATATAGGTTGAAGTTATACTCCCATAAGTGTGAATATGACCTTTATGGAGATAAGGTTTTTTGCAGAATTAATCAAGATAAGATGAGGCCATATAGGGGCGCCTGGGTGGTTCGGTCGGTTGAATGTCTGACTCTTGATTTCAGCTCAGGTCATGATCTCAGTTTGTGAGTTCAAGCCCTCTGTTGAGCTTTGCACTGACAGCATGACCCCTGTTTGGGATTCTCTCCCTCTCCTCTCTCTCTCTGCCCTTCCCCTGCGCATGCACGCACTTTCTCTCCCTCATGATGAATAAATAAACATTTTTTTTCAAGTTAGTTAACATACAGTGTAGTCTTGGCTTCAGGAGTAGAACCCAGTGATTCATCTCTTACATATGACACCCAGTGTTTATCCTGAAAAGTGCCCTCATTAATGCCTGTCATCCATTTAACCCATCCCCCACCCCTACCCTCATTCAGCAACCCTCAGTTTGTTTCTGTACTTAAGAGTCTCTTACGGGGGTGCCTGGGTGGCTTAGTCGGTTAAGCGTCCGACTTTTGCTTGGGTCATGATCTCGCAGTTCGTGGGTTCGAGCTCCACGTCAGGCTGTGCTGACTGCCAGCTCAGAGCCTGGAGCCTGTTTCAGAGTCTGTGACTCCCTCTCTCTCTGACCCTCCCCTGCTCACGCTGTCTCTCTCTCTCTCTCTCTCTCTCCTAGAAATAAATAAAACATTAAAAAAAAAAGAGTCTCTTATGATTTGCCTCTCCCTCTGTTTTTATCTTTTTTTTTCCTTCCTTTCCCCTATGTGCATCTATAGAGTTTCTCAGGTTCCACATATGAGCGAAATCATATGATATCTTTCTCCGGCTGACTTATTTCTCTTAGCATAATACCTTCCAGTTCCATCCATGTTGTTGCAAATGGTAAGATTTCATTCTTTTTCATTGCCGAGTAGTTGAATAAAGAAACATTAAAAAAAAAAAAAAAGATGAGGCCATATTAGAACAGAGTGGGTCTTAGTCCAACATGACTGGTGTCCTTACAAGAAGAGAAACATTTGGGTACAGACAGACAGAGGGAAGACAGCCATGTGAGGACACAGGCGGAGACTGGAGTCCCCACAAGCCAAGGAGCGCTTGGAGCCACCGGGAAGCTGGGAGAGACAAGGAAGGGAAGGCTCCGCCCCAGAGTCTTCAGAAGGAAAATGATCCTGCCAACGCTTTGATTTCAGACTTTCTGGTCTCCATAACTATGCAAAAGTAAATTTCTATTGTTTTAAGCCATTCAGTTTGTGGTACTTGATTACAGCAGCCCTAGGAAACTGGTACAAGGAAGGCATGTACAGACCCAAACGAACTTTCCTAAAGGCACATACTTCTATAGTTCCTGGGATGTTGGGAGAGCTCAGTAAATACGTTTAAACTAATAGGCTCAAATGAGAGTCACTGGCATGTACATAAGGTACTGAGAACAAAACTGGGAGAAGTAAAGGGTTAATATCATATATCTTTGATTTCTTTCCCATTGTCTAGCTCAGTGCCTTCCAGAAAACAGGTGCTTAATGAATGTGTTGAATAACTCATTAATTCATTTCCATTGTCATGTAACACTCATTCATGGACTGTGGCTATGCAGCTCTGCTGTGAGGTCATTTGCTCTTGGAATTGGAACGGTGATCAGTCTGAAAAAGCAACTGGGTTGCTTCACAGTGTGCAGAGGAATGAGAGCAAGGAGAACAGGGCAAGAAGAGGAAGAGATGAAGGAGAAAAGGAGATGACAAGGGGAGGAAGAGAAGTCGTTCAGCTCTGACAGTGGGGGAAGCATGAGTCTGATTTATCCCTTGTTCATCCTGGAGGTTTCACTTGCCATGATTTTCCATTGAGAGAGAACTGACTTTACATGGAAGAATGTCTCTGTAAGTTCCTGCCCACTGAGATCCTGGCTCAGCAGACTTAAAGTATCCAGGGTGGGGAAAGATATTTTCAATGAGGCCAGAGGAGGGATTTGGCTCGTTTGCCTTTTGAAAAGAAGAGAATTGACGGTAGAGCATACAGAACTGAAGATGGGGAGGAGCCCACAAAAGAGGGCGATGTTGAGGTGAAACGAAGGATAGAGCCCATGGTTGGGCAGCTGCCTCAGGTGTGCGTTTGTCTCTAGCAGTCTATCCTAAATCTGGACTCACCTGCATGTTTCATTTGCCCCACATGATGTGAGCTGGGTCTGAAGACACCTGGGAGCTCAAATGAAATCTCCTTAGCCGAATCTGTAAGTTCATTTGGATATACTTTCCATTTCTACATTATCACAGGCAACTAGAGCTGCAAACATCTGGAGACTCATCTAGATTGGAATGTCCAGGATGGCTCACTCACATGGCTGGCAGTGAATGCTGGTGGTTGGCTGGGACCTTGGGTAGACGCATGTGTGTGGGGCAGCTCACATCATGGTGGCCAGGCTTCAAGAAACATCACAAGGATATGCATTCTCAGAAAGGAATCAGAAGCCACCAGTCCTCAAACTAACACTGGTTAATTCCCACTGCATTCTTTTGGTTAAGTGGTCACAGGACAGCCCCGATTCAAAGGGAGGGGAAATAAATTCCATCTTCTAGTGGGGAGAATGACCAAGAATTGGTTGCCATCTTTAATGAACTACAGACAGCTAATGGAGCTTTTTAAATTGGAAATGTCTTCTGTGCCCATTAAAATGGTTCATTTTGCTTCAATATAAACTTATCTCTAATCTCTTTGGGAAATGTATATTGTTTATAAAAGCTTGCTATACGTGGATTTTGGTTTTTATGAAAATCCAAACAAATATTGACTTTTACATCTAGATTAACGTGAGATAATACAGATACAGCAGGGGTAGATGCAGAAAAACATGACCATGAGAACATGTGTCCTTGATAATTCAATATGTTCTCTAACACTGATAAATAAATACATATAGGTATAACAGTATTAAGTTACAGAAATAGTCATTATGAATAATAAACGTAGAAATATTTAAAATAGGGGATTTAATAGAGTAGAACTGGACACTGAAGTGGTTCATAAAGAAAACATATGAATTTAAAATTTTTAAATATTTTATTTGTATAACCTTTTCAATGATTTTGCAAAATTTTTGCATATTATTATTAGCAATCTCACTTCTAGGAGTTTACCTTAAGATGGTAATTACAAAAAAATGTCAAAAATGTAGGCACAGAGATGTTCAGCATTGTTTATAATGATGGAAAATCAGAATAGGCAACCAAGTAAACTATGGTACAATGTGATAACCTCCAATCACTATAAGTGATCTCTAGATCCACATTTATGAAGATGGAAAGGTGTCCCTGACAGTTTATTGTGTAATAATGTTGGTTGCATAACATCATATATATATGTCAGATACATCATATGTATATCATATATATCAATGTTTATATATATTATATATTACACAATTTATTGTGTAATAATGTTGGTTGCAGAACATCATATATATGTCATATACATCATATATATATCATATATATATGTATCAATGTTTATATATATATATATACACACACACACATATACATGTGTCTATATGCACCAACATAGTCATCATTTGAGGTAGAATTTCTGGTATATTCTCTATTTTTCTTCTTTTTTTTAATGTTTTATTTATTTCTGAGAGAGAGAGAGGCAGCGTGAGCAGGAGAGGGTCAGAGAGAGAGGGAGATACAGACTCCGAAGCAGGCTCCAGGCTCTGAGCTAGTTGTCAGCACAGAGCCCAACGTGGGGCTTGAACCCACAAACTGTGAGATCACGACCTGAGTCTAAGTCAGACACTTAACCGACTGAGCCATCCAGGCACCCCTCTACTTTTCTTCTTTACTTAAACATTTTACAATAAGTAACATTTTAAAATATAAAGCTAACTTTGAAAAGAGCTATAAAACAATAATAACAGCATTTGCAACAGCTCAAGATTATATCTAGGCCTTTTGCATATCAATTACTTGGGAAAGATGACAGCATTTGATAAAACAAATATCATAAAGAATAACACGAAGTACACTTTGGCAAATGCCATAAGCAAACAAACAGAATGCCATCATCTGTTTTGAATGAAATCATTCTACTCAATTCTTTTGAATGTTTTTCCGGAAATAAAATCACACAATTCCAGGCAGAAACCCAGAGTTTTCATATCGAGGAAAGAAAAAGGAAAGATTGACTTACTTGGGGGTAACTTGCAGCAAGAATAAAATCAGTTGGCAGTAATGGCTTCTTGACTTCAGGCACAATCATGTTCTACACCTGGACCTTAAGGCTATATCACCTTTAGTTCAACCACATACTCGCTTAGTTTTTGCAGCATGACATTCTGGTAGAACAGGTTTAGGAAGGACACAAATATTTAAGGCTTGTGTGGAGCCCAGTGTCACCAGTCCGGATATTTCCCTACTCAAGTAGATAGATTAAATAGGTAGGTAGGTAAAAGGGGAAATGAATGGATAGATAAATGAGTTCTCGTTTGAGTTCTAGGTGATCTTTCACATCAACTGACATCAGCTGGATCAGAGCCATCATTGTTGTTTATTTTTTTGTCAATATAACTTATTGTCAAGTTAGCCAACATACAGTGTATACAGTGTGCTCTTGGCTTTAGGAGTAGATTTCCATGATTAATCACTTACATACAATACCCAGTGCTCATCCCAGCAAGTCCATCCTCAGTGCCCATCACCCATTTTCCCCTTCCCACATCCCCCATCAATCCTCAGTCTGTTCTCTGTATTTAAAAGTCTCTTATGGTGTGCCTCCTTCTCTGTAACTATGTCTCCCCTTCCCTTCCCCCATGGTCTTCTGTTAAGTTTCTCAAATTCCACATATGAATGAAAACATATGATGTCTTTCTCTGACTGACTTATTTCACTTAGCGTAATACCCTCCAGTTCCATCCACGTTGCAAATGGCAAGATATCATTCTTTCTCATTGCTGAGTAGTATTCCATTGTATATATACACCACATCTTTATCTGTTCGTTGGTTGATGGACATTTGGGCTCTTTCCATTATTTGGCTATTGTTGATAGTGCTGCTATAAACATTTAATCATAAAAAGCCTCAAGAACATGGACTCTCAGGAGTGAAAGGGTAGGAGATGAGTCTCACTCCCCTTCCACTCAGATCTACACCCCTGCTAATCCAGTAATAGCCTCTACCACCCAGGATCTTTGGAACAAAGTCTAGCCCCCCTGCAAAAGCTCCTGTTAAATGACCACAGTAATGGATCCCTATTCATCTTACATTTGTATGACTGATGGGCCCTTGCAGTGACTCCTTTCTCCCGCCCTTAAAAAATCCACTCTAAAGACTCTTGGTACAGAGGCTAATCTAGATAAGTGCTGGTAACTTCTCTGTTATACAATCCTAAATTCTGCCCAACTGGATATCCTATTTAAAAGCTTTTATTTAAATAAACAAACAAATGAAAAAAAAAAAGAGGACAGAGAAGCTGCCTGTATAACTTAAAATTTCCTCCTCTGTTCTTAGTGTCTGTCAAGACTTACTCTCCTGAATCAGACTCCCTAATTTCAGAGACAGGTGACACACCCAAAGAGCTCATGAAAAGGACTTCTCCCAAAATGGTAACCAAGTGACCTGAGACCAACACTGGAATTATTAAAGCCTTTTGGATGATTATATGCAAGTGTTCCTGTGTGATCTAGACCTTACATTTCTTATTAGACCCATACTTAGAATATCTTTCTTTTGTATCCTATCAATAAAGGTAGAGCTAGTCTCAGCTGGATGACTGCTGCTAAAATCTCAGAGACATCAGTGGAGAGACTGAGAAAGTGACTGCTCTGTTAAGAAAAAGTCTTTAAAACTTGGAAATAAGGCAAAAAAAGAAAGAAAGAAAGAGGTGTGTCCCTTTGCTCATTTACTGGTTATATTAGGTTGAATACCCTCTACCCGCCCCACCCCCCCACACACACAGCACATCCATGTCCTTCCCCAAACCTCAGAATGTGACCTCATTTGGAAATCGAGGTTTTGCAGATGTAATTAGTTAAGATGAGGTCATCCCAGAGTGGGTGCCCTTTCAATCCAATATGGCTGGTGTCCTTAGAAGAGAAGAAGGACGAGGAAACACGGGGAAGAAATGCCATGTGATTGCAAAGGCAGAGATTGCTGTGATGTGTCTAGAAGCCAAGGATCCCCAAGGACTGCCAGCAACACAAGATGATAAGAGAGAAGCACTGGCGGTATCCTCCCTCACAGCCTCCTGAAGGAACTAGAACTGTGGACACCTTGATCTCAGACATCCAGTCTCTTGAACAGTGAGAAAATACACTTCTATTGTTTTGAGCTCCCCGGTTTGTGGTAATTTGTTACAGCAGTTCCAGGAAGCTTAATACACTGGGACATTGTTTGACAAGCTCATCCAAGTTTTATTAACTTTTTTTTTTTTAGGGGATTGTCACTTTATTTGCTTTTTCTACTTACTGTCAGGTAAGAGCTCCATCTCTGTGTAGTTACTATTAATCTGTAAACTTTGTCCAGTAGAGATGCAAATAATTTCTAACTAGTAAAAAAGGATAATCGTAAAGGTTACATTTTAGTGCCCTATAAACGTTAACCAGTTTTATCTCAGACTCAGCCAAGTTATATCAGAATGTCTCTTCTGGTGAAGGTAATTTCTGTTCCTCTAATTCTTATTGAACTGATTTTCCCACCTTTCCTCTAGTTCTCTCATTAGGAAGTTGAAACAAGTCTTTAACATTTCTTCATTCTATATATGTATGGGAGTCACGTTTTCACGCACTAGAATCATCAAAGTCAAGACACCCTTTTGAGGTCATCTGATTCAATGTCCCTCTGATTGCAGGAAAGAATTCCTTATGAAGGGGTTTTGGAGTGGTGGAGATTAAGAGATGATGGCCAAGAAAGAATTCTTGAAGACATCTTTGGTGCAAAAATAGGTGGTTTTATTATAGCATGGGGACAGGACCCGGGGCAGAAAGAGCTGCACTGGGGTTGTGAAGAGTGACTGGTTATATAAGGAGTCGGGGAAAATAAAATCAAGAGGAAGTTCCTTAAAGAGATTTCCATATGCTAAAGAAGGCTCACAGATTCCTGGAGGCTAGCTATTGTCAAATAGCTAATTTGCTAGAGGTTGTTTTTCCCTCTAGCAAAGCATTATTATTAAGATAGTGGGGAGTTCCTCAAGATTAGGCTGTTCATAAGATTACCTTTTTCTTGTCTAAGATATTTGTAACTGATGGAGACTCATATCCTGCATGGCTGCGACGTATCAGTTAACCATTGGTTTTCTTCCCCTTTCCTTTGGGCCTCCAGGAGTGCCTGAAGAATATCACACATATCCCACCCAGGGTGGGGGTGGGGGAGGTTGTTCGCTTGTGTTTTGCCCTCAGCTTGCCTTATGCTCCCTCATCACTTCCTCAGTACATTTGCCATAAGTTTGTTCAGCCTGTGCTTAAAAACATAACTTAAGGGGAACTCAAGATTATTCTTAAGGTAACTTGTTCCATTGTTAGATATTTATTATTAGTTTTTTCTCAAACTGAGATACCTCCCCCTTCCAACTCATACCCATTAGTTTTAATTGTGTTTAACTGAGCACAGAATCCAACAGCCTTTGGGACATTTGAGACCATATCCCCCACTGGTATTTTCTTTCTTGGGGGAAAAGAAAGAAAATCTTTTTCGGGGGGTGGGGGGGGTGGGCAAATCTAATCCAGAGATGAGATGAGATGAGAGTCCTATGCACACTAGAGTATTCCTCTTAGGTAGTCCTATTGAATTTGGAAGTTAAATTCAACAAATATAATTTGAGTGTCTATCATGTTAGGTCCTGAAGGCAAAGAAAGGGAATCAGACACCACCTGAACTATAGAAAAAACACTGCATTTATAAACAAATCTCTGCAAGAACAATTAATAGGTTGGAAAGAGTCTCACAGTTTTATGGGATCCAATGAAGACCCAAGGGAGGGTATGATTAATTCTACCTGAGGATTTGAGAAAGGCTGGCTTCCCAAAAAAAGTGCTCCTTGGACTAGATTCTGAAAGTAAGTGGGAAGTCTCTGAAAGGTTAAGGTATAATGGATATCCTAGACAAAGCTAGAAAAAAGCATGAACAAAAAAGCCAAGAGAAAATGCTCAAATAGTTGTAAGGTACTAGAGTGCCCTCCAAACTCCATGAGAGCTGCAATAATATAAATGTAATTCATAAAAAATAAATTATAATCATGGGAATGTAGCTCATTGCTAAAAATGTAGACAGGAGGGCGGTGGTCTGCACAAAGGCCATAAAACTTGAGCTGAAGAGCAGAAATTTGTCACTCCAAAGAAAGGGGAGCATGTGGGAAAGGTTCTAGTATTTTGGAGAATAAAAGCAAAAATTTGAAGAAACCATAATCAAATAGAAGACGATCTTGTGTAATAATTAAAAAAATGGGATCTGGTGTCACATTGCCCAGTGCAAATTCCAGCTCTGCCTCTGGGATTTGAACAGGCTACCTAATGTCTCTAAGATTGACTTCCTCGTCTGTAAAACAGGGAAAATTAGCATACTCCAAGGGGTTAACAGGTTTATATAAAATCACCTGTGAACACATCTATCTTATGTATGCCTGACACATACTAAGCTATCAGTGAAGATTAACCATTGTTATTGTTAATTATTCCATGATTGTAATATTTATTTTAAATAGAGGTTTAAGGTGAGACAGCTGGGGACAGGGGACAGGGAGAGGAAAAGAGAAGAAGCAAAGGAACATTGAACATGGGCAAAGGAAGATTGAAAAGAAGAAAGGCTAAGGAGATAAAGATGCAAACTTTGAGGAATTTGTTTAATTCTTAGTTGATGTACACCCCAGGATGTGTAGAACGAAAGAAAGAACTGGTTAAATCATGACCCTTTCCTGGCCAGGATGCTTGGCCCTGATTCCTAGCTCTATCGCATACAGGTGTTACTAAACTTCTCTGTACCTTGGTGTCCACATTTATAAAATAGGGGACAATAATTGGTCTTCTACATTATAGGTGTTGTCTGGACCAAATGAATTAATATACATTATGTGCCTAGGACAGTACTGCACAGAGTAAGCACCTTTTTATTCCCTCTTCTGACATCATACTGTTTTCTCCAGTTATTTTAAGGCTTATAGTTTAGACTCAATTATAACTACATTGGCTAGACAAGCTTGTTTGCTTAATTTATTATTACACACCTACTGTTGAAGATGCACATTAAAAATGAAAGTGTAGGAGTGCCTGGGCGGCTCAGTCACTTGAGTGTGTGACTTCAGCTCAGGTCATGATCTCATGGTTCATGGGTTCAGGCTCTGTGTCGAGCTCTGTGCTGACAGCTCAGAACCTGGAGCCTACTTCAGATACTGTGTCTCCCTCTCTTTCTCCCCCTCCCTTGCTTGTGCTCTCTCTCTCTCTCTCTCTCTCAAAAATAAACAGACATTAAAAATAAAAAATAAATAAAAATGAAAGTGTATGGAAATACTATGTAAAATATGATGCTTTAAGATTAAGCAAATAAAACCACTTAGCATTTCTCTCCAAGGTGTTTTTAATATTTGTACCAAAAAATCTCTATGCTTGGCAAATATTGATGGATCTACAAAAGTTCTTACCAACTCTTATGAAATTCAGGAATTCCAAAAACAGAGATGATCATGGGCCTCTTAAAAAGAGGAAAATTTAGAAGAAATGTAAGAAAGGTAGTTAATTTAAAGATAGAGTAGATAGCCAACTTGAACTTGGGAAAACAGATGGAAATATGTTTCCCCAAAATTAAACAACACATGAATGGGAGGTTTATATTTTTTTGGCATCATTAAATAGTCTATAGCATAAGAGGAAAAAAGGTGAGTATTTCAGTCTGCACCCTGGATTAGATTTTCTTCTTAGCTTTTCAGAGACTATGGTCCATACCACTTTGTTTTCTCCTTTATCTTCAACCCCTCCGTCTCTTCTGGTTCTTCCTTCTCAACATAGAAATCAAAATCTTTCATGTGTAATAGTAACCCCCCCCAACACTCTGTCCCCTTACAAATGCCAATGGCTACCTACCCAGCATCTATTCCTCCCAACAGAAACCCCAAATTGCCAGCCCGCCAGTTGCCCTCACCCCCTGTGATTTAGGGAAAGAAGCCTGCATTACACTTGAGCCCTACCTACGTTGGTTCTCTTCCCTTGCAGGTAGATCATTTAGGGGTGACATGTCGCCAGGATCTCAGGTAGGCGGTTTCTAGGAAAAATTTCCTTCCTCCTAAGAGTCAGACATCATAGGAGAACGTTCCCTCCTGCTCTTAGGTTTTTCCATTCCAAATAAGATGCCAGGAACTGAGGGAGCCATTTTTCACCATGAGGGGAACTGAAATGGCACCCCCAGCAAGGATGGCCTTGCAAGGAACCTGGGTCCCTGATGAGTGAGCCAACCCCAGAGCAAACAGCCTTGGTCCCCCTTGACCCTTGGAGGAGTGTAAGGGTAGGGACCCCAAGGTTCCCTTCTTGCTTCCCACCCCAGTTAGAAGGTACACCAAGAAACAGCAGGTGCACTGAATAGCAGCTCCAGCCCTCAGGGGGATTACCAATCAGAAGCAAGAGTGTGGCAATGGGACAAGGGCCTCCTCCACAACCAGTTATGTAGCTTCCCTCCAAGAGCCTCAAATAGTTTCTCTCCCTCCCACATTGACACCTGCTGCTGAGAAGAGAGAAAGGGAGAACATATGGGGGGCAGGGGGAAGGGAAGACAGCACTTACCATCTTCTCAGTTCTTGTCCTTTCCTGCTGCAAATATCAACCTTGTTAGGCATTTCAAGGGTTCTTTCTTTATTTTTTTTAAATTCCTTTAACGTTTATTTTTGAGAAAGAGAGAGGCGGAGTATGAGTGGGGGAGGGGCAAAGAGAGAGACACAGAATCCGAAGCAGGCTCCAGGCTCTGAGCTGTCAGCACAGAGCCCGAAGCCAGGCTTGAAACCACCAACTGCAAGCTCATGATCTGAGCTGAAGCTGGATGTTTTACCAACTGAGTCATCCAGGCGGCCCTTGAGGGTTCTTTAAATCTCCAGGTACATCCCTCAGCTGTATACCTAGTCTTGGCTCCGCTAAGAAATGCACCAGCTAAAAAAAAAAGCACTGGCTGTTTGACTCTGGACCTCTATGCCTCTTCTCCCTCAACTGTAGGGTGAGGTTAATGATGTTCACTTGTTAAAGCTTTTGTGAGAATTTTTTAAAATAACATATGCACAGTGCCTGGCACACACCAAGCACACAACCAACCTGCATTCTATGTGTGACAGTGGGGTAGGTGTAGGGGTCCATATATGAACCAGCAATAAGGAGGTATCCTCTGCATCTCATACTTCTTTAAGTTTATTTATTTATTTCAAGAGAGAGACAGAAAGCTAGCGGCAGAGGGGGAGGGGTGCACAGAGAGGGGGAGAGAGAGAATCCCAAGGAGGCTCTGCACTGTTAGCTTCAAGCCCAATGTGGGGCTCAAACTCATGAACCGTGAGATCATGATCTGAGCCGAAACCAAGAGTTGGACACTTAACCGACTGAGCCACCCAGGCCACCCACATCTCATACTTCTTGATAAACCATAAGATTATGAAGGGTAGAATCAGCACCATGTTCACCTTAATATTCTCCACCGAGCCTGTCTCTTGCTTGGCACATCGTATGATGACATTTTGATCACGGCTGGCTGTTACGGAATTGAATACCATTGGATTAAGTCAGGAGATAATAATTCTAACTCCAGCGTTTCCAATAACATGCAGTATGACTTTCAGAAATATACTTTTTTAAAGTTTACTTATTTATTTTGAGAGAAGAGAGCATACGCAGGAGAGGGAGGGAGGGAGAGAGAGAGAGAATCCTAAACAGGCTTCATGCTGTCAGCACAGAGCCTGATGCAAGGCTCAAACTGACGAGCCATGAGACCACGACCTGAATTGAAATCAAGAATCGGACACTTAACTAATTGAGCCACTCAGGTGCCCCTCAGAAATGTACTTCTTTTGGAGAGGCATTGTTGAGTGCCTGCTCTATGAGGGGCACTCCTGCTTCAGGGGGTATAGTATTTAAGACAGACATGGCCGTTGCCTCCATGGAATTCAGTCTAATGACAGAGATAGACTGTATATAGTGATCACATGAATAGTTAGTTACACTTACGATGAGAATATGAGAGCATATAGAGAGGGACATAACGGTTTGGGGGGAGATAATTCAGGGTAGACTTTTCTGAGAAATTGACATTGGTACAGGGACCTGAAGGATGAATGAGAGTTAGCCAGGTGTCACGAGGAGATCAATAGAGAGTACTGCAGGCTATGTGAAGGGCCCGAGGTGGAGAGGACCAGAGCACACTGTAAAAGGCCAATGTGGCTGAGCTCAGGAAATGCAGGCGATGGGCACGTGAGATGGTGCAGGAGCATTAGGCAAGGGTCCAGGTCATCTAGCACCATTTGGGCATTCTCACAGAACACCGTGGTTGATTTTTGCTGAAGGCTCGTATCTGTATCCAACCAATGCTTGTAATTCAACCATGGTTTCACAAAAGGAGTGTATCTCAATCAGCTCTTTTCCCAATGAATTTATTGTCATTAAATCTGACATGTGATCTGTTAAACTATTTCTTACTCTGTTCATATAAACCCATTAAACTAAAATCTTTTAGTTTCAGCACTAAGCACAACCCACCCATTTTAGGGGTTTTTTGTTTTTTGTTTTTTGTTTTAAAGCAGGCTCCAGGCTCTGAGCTGTCAGCACAAAGCTCGACCAACCCACAAACTGCGAAATTATGACCTGAGCCGAAGTTGGACCCAACTGAGCCACCCAGGCGCCCCAAGCACAACCCGTTTTAAAACTTAATGTGTATTATGAACATTTTTTCCCATTACTTTCTTTTTAAAATTTGTTTCAACGTTTACTTTTTTTCTAGTTTATTAAGTCTAGAGACAACCAACAAAACAACAAATTAGGCCAATTCATAACGTTTGCCAATTTTTCTATGGTGTAAATACCCTCACTGTGGCTGATTGCAATCTGCTTGTGTGACATCGCTGGGTGTGGGTTAGGAAGACACATGCACGGCTGCGTGGCATTATATGTGGCAGTGATGTTGGAAAGAAGTGGACAGACTTGATAGACATTCAGCAGGTAGAATCTTGGTGATTTCTTAGATGCCGCTGGTGAAGGTACAGTTCGAGAAATACTGGGCAGGTGGTGGTGGTACCATCACTATTAGAGGGAGACCTGAAGAGGAGAAAGCAGCGAGACATGCGTTCCATTTGGGATATCTTCCATCTCAATTGCTAGCGACACAACCACGTGGAAGCTAGACAAATGGATTTGAAGCTCAGACAAGTAGGGACTGGATTTGTAAATCCGGGATTGAAATGTTGGCAGTGGATTAAATCACACAGGGAAAAGTTGTGGCATGGAAGGGCTGAGACCTTAAACACAGGCCCTTTGGAGATCATGGAGCAGCAGCAGAGCCTGGGGAAAACAGGAGCGCAGCACACCAGTATCACCAAAAGATGTGTCTTGGGGAAGAAAGAATTTTGCTGAGAGATCAAGTAAAATGAGAAAAGAGAGTGTCCTTTGGATTTAGTGATTGTGGGTGACTATAGGAAAGGCAGTTACAGTGGAATGTGGAAACCAGAAAGTCCCTGCCAGT
>NW_027528362.1:4602895-4603534 GCF_008692635.1 Crocuta crocuta | reverse complement strand
CGAGGAGGGGAGCTTGGGCTCAGACTGGATTCTGACACTGGGGTGGGGGTGGGGAGGTGGGAGTGAGGAAAGGGGAGGCTGGAATCCGTGCTTTAAGGAGGTTTGTGGGTTTAGCGGTGAAAATTGAAAAAGTTTCTCTTTTTCTTGATGCAAGAGACAAAGTAATCTATCTACTGAGATGNCCAGGTGACGAATCAAGACCTGAGCCCAGAAAGAGGGGCTGTTGAAACTAATGGGCGGCAGGGCCTCGGAAGGAAGTTCTGATGGACCTACAAATTGGAAGCAACGCCTCCCAGGCAGGAAGTGTGGCCCGAGTGGAGACACGCGGATCTGGAACAACTCCGCCCTGCCGGGAAGAGCACGGCTCTCCTGCAGCTCCGTCTCCCGCGGGGACGCTGCGGTCCCACCGCGGAGCGCCACCCACAGCGCCAGAAGCGCGAGCCCNGCCGGGAACTCCGCTTCCTGCTCTCCCGCGGACGCCTTCTGTCCCTGCGCCTCTTTCGCCGCCGTGTAGCGCCCTCTGGCCCGACGTCACCGGCGCTTCCGCCAATGAGCTGAAGAGGAATGGGCTGCGGCGTGAGAGTGACCGCAGGAGCAGCCAATGGCCGCGAGGAGAGGGCGGGCCGAGGGGGGGGTGGG
>NW_027528362.1:4581743-4602830 GCF_008692635.1 Crocuta crocuta | reverse complement strand
GGGGCCGGGGCCAGCGAGCTGCCACTTCCCCGCGCGGGCTTGGAGTTTAGGGAAGCCGAGCAGGTGGCGCAGCCGCCGCCTTACCTGCTGCGAACTCCGCGGGGCTTCTGGTCGTGTTGATGTTTTTGACTGGGGTGTGTGTGTGTGTGTGTTTCTTTTTTTTTTTTTTTTTAACCACACACAAAGGGAGGGAGGAGTTAGAAAAAAGATCTAGCCAGCACGGTGTGAATCATCCCACACGGTTATCTCTGGGAGAGCAGATGGAAGGAGAGAATTCCTTGAGGAACAGTTATAGTAACGACTGACTGCATCCCCTCTGTGTCCCGTCTCCCTGCGGTCCTGACCTTGCCTGGCACACCCCAGATCCATGTGGGGTGAAGCGGTGCCGGCTGACTTAGATGGGAAAATGGCTACAAGCTAGCAAGCTGCAAACTTTCTGGGACAGTGGAACTGTGAATGCCGAACCACACACAGTCATTCTTGCTGTAGGCAGGCGTGGCTCTCGTCTGTTACTGAATTAAAAAGAGGAAAGGCGATCACAAGAGATACATTGGAGTAGCATTTTTTTCAGCGCTGCACCGTGTAGGGTAGTGGAGATGACAGGCTCCCCAAACTTGAGGGCCCCGAGAGAGGAGCAGCCAGCTCACGTCTCCAGATGCTGGGTCAGAAATGATAGTGCTCTTTAATCTGATTTCCAGAAGCACTGTCTCCTCGCAGCCTGGCGGAGGGGAGCGTTCGTTTGGATGGATTGTTACTGATGAGGTAGAAAGGTCGGCCAGAGGCCAGCAGGCCCTTCCATGCATGTGGAAGATTATTCTGTAGTAGGTGACTGCTGCTCATATTTCCAGGGCGAACCCTTTAGGCTGGTCTCACCATCCTACAGTCCAAGGCTGCTGCGTCAGTTATCAGGTCTCACCATCCTACAGTCCAAGGCTGCTGCGTCAGTTATCACCGGGTCCCTAGGGTTCACAGCCCAGTGACATTTCTTTCTGGGAGGTAGAGCCCTTGTTTTTTGACCGTTGATGATTGATGAATTTATTTGAACCCCCTGAAAATAAAAGCTTCATATTAGAAGTTTTGAGAAATTGAGAATAAAGAGCCTTCTGCTTCATCCCAAAATTCGGTTACTTCTAGGGCCGGTTAATTCTGAACAGTGCGAGATCAGCACAGGAGTCAGGGATCCGAGCAGCAGCTTTACCACGGGCGAGACTGGCCACAGCACCCCGTGGACGGAGCCTGACACCTCTGTGAGGCTCCCTTCTTTGCACCTCCTATGGCGAATTCACCTTCCAGCCATACCCTGGGGCCAGGGCTCCCAGGCAGGACACCTAGAGGGGAGAAATGAGACCGTGTAGCTGGGACCTAGCAAGAGAAAAACAGAAGGTGTGCCTTCCTAGTTCATGGCTTGCGTACAAAAAAGAGATGGCGGGGCAGGTCCACCTGTCTGTACCAGCTCTCTGCGGGAGGGCTTCTTAAACTTGAGCACCAAGCCTGGCTGGGATCCTCAGAAGAAAGGCCACTTTCCTGTTGGGGGAAGGGAGGGTCTCATACAGGGTGACTGTATTAGACTGCGGTTTATGCAGGACATTCAGACACCGGCCAAGGAGACAGTGCCCTGGGCCTATCCAAAGAAGGACACCTTCTCCCAGGTACATCGAGGCAGTGGGTGGGCTACTGCTGCTCTTGGTTGGTAAGCCCATCTACAGGAATAAAGAACTGATAGCATCGGAGCTCCCACGACAGGAAATCAGGGACAAAGCACTGGGAACTAGATTCTCCAAAATGATAATAAGGATGGGAAATAATTGTTTCCATACATTCTCTCCTTTAATGCTTCTGACAACCTCCCAGAGTTACGCGTGGTACCCTGTTGTGCCAATGAGGATCTGAGTCTTAGAAAGACTGAGTAGCTCAAGGTCTCAAAGGTAGCAAGTCCAAGTCCTCCTGCCTCGAGAGCCTGCGCTCCTAACCCCCGTGCTGCACTCTGAGAACTTTGTGTGGGTTCCTGACACGTTGTAGATTTTATTGCATTTGCTAATCCGTAGTGTTTTCTGAACTATTCCACTGTATATACTAACCATAATGCCTTAAATGAAAAGGGCTTTTGGGAGTATTTTCAGGGACAGCAAAGTAGCAGGGAACCTTGGTGACTCAGGAGGGAAGATGCAATAGAAGTCTTGTGATAGAAGGACTTGCTGATATCCCTGCAGTAAAAGAGGGATGACCATTCTGAGATTGACCCAGACATCCTGGTGATGCTTCAGGAGTCCAGTACTGACCCACCAGGGCGCTGCAGTTGTTTGGGTCCATGGTCTGCCTTTCATATATTTCGGCTATTGTGCGAGTACCAAAATGATTTCACCTGTATTCCAGATAATCTGAAATGAAAAGAGAGGGAGGACAGCTCATTTAGGAGCACAGATTATGTCTTGCTTCAGTGTTCTTCCCGTAAGAGAACTGGAACCTCACGACAACCTTTTGTGAAATAATATTCTGATATTTGGGCCTATAGCAGGTAACATCAAGACCAGCTCTGTTGTGCATTTAAAACGGATGCATTTTCCTCCACATTAATTTTCCAAATTCAAGAATACTTTTATTTCCTCCATGTGAAGTCATGGCACCTTTCTAACTGTGTGATCTTTATGATTTTCTTTCACATTTTTGTTTTGCTTTGCTTTTTGAGTCTCAATTTCTTTAAAAGCATTTTTTTAAGTTTTTACTTATTTATTTTTGAGAGAGAGAGCAGGAGAGGAGCAGAAAGAGAGGGACAGAGAGAAAATCCCGAGCAGGCTCCGCACTGTCAGCACAGAGCCCAGTGGGGGTCTCGAACCCATGAACTGTGAGGTCATGACCTGAGCCAAAACCAGGAGCTGGGTACTTAACTGGCTGAGCCCTCCAGGCACCCCTTTAGCAGCAATTTATTTAGCTGAAATGTAGACCCAATGGTTGGGCCAGCATGGTGACCTATATTGTATTTGTAGCTGTAATTTGGGTTGAACCAGTGGTTTATCCTTTCACTGGAAAAGAAACAGGCAGAAGATAGGAGCTGGAGTATCTCCCCCCCCCCCCCCCACTTGCTAGAGTGTGAGTTACGTTAGGTGAAGAAGTGTGAGGGACCAGCAGTGAGGGATACAAGAGACTTTCCTCTCCGGATTGTAAATCTGGACCTCTTTCCAGCACCTGGAAAGGTTCAGTGTTATTATAGGATGGTGTGCCCCATTGACTGTTGGATCTTTCTCCACATTCACTCAGATAAAATCCTATAGAAAAGATGCCTGTAACCTCAGGTGGCCTATTTGGCTGACTCCTTATGGATTCCATAGTCGAGGGTATTTCCTTTGGAGGCCTCGAAACAAATACATCTAAAGTCCTTTCTCAGTCAAGGGGTTTGGGATTCTCTTCCCTCTTTGCCCAAAAGGACCGGGGCCCAGGCCCCTTACTGGTATAGACAATAAACAAAATATTTGTATTTAAAAATTAATATTAACATTAGAGTTTAAAAAATAGTTCTGTGCCTGTGCTTTTACTGTTCTTAAAGAAAGTGCTTGTAATCCTAGTTAACCTCCCCTGAGCATTGATTAAGGCCAGGCAGCAGTTCTAAGCACTTCAGGTGGCTTTCTTGTTTAATGACAACCACGTAAGGCACAGCAATTATCCCCAGTTTAGAAGCAAGGAAACTGAGGCCAGAGGGGTTAAGTAGCTTGTCCATAGCTACCCAGGATTGGAACCTGAACACTTTGAGCCAAATATGATTCTGGTCAATCCAAAGAAAGCACCGATTGAGGGTATAATAGAGAAAGACACAGATAAAATGTGATTTGCAGGGTAGTTTGGTAATTGGGCGGATTCCAAGGCAGGAACCTCTCAGGTAGCTCCCACCACTGGAAAGTTCTTATGCCTTGCTGAGTAGCACAGGAAGTAGACTCTGAAAGCACAAGGCCACAGAACTAATAGATGGCAAGGCAGAGAGACCAACCATTCTGGCTTTAACATTTTACTTGTTTGAAAGAAAAGTTAAAAAATAAGAGCATATTTTTAACTTGACTCTTTGACCACCATTGAGGGTCTCATCTGCGATAGCTTCCCCTTCCTCCCCTTTAGGATTCAGCTTAGCTCTTCCTGGACTAAGATCTCGTCCTAGACCAGTCAGTCTACAGTATATCTCTCCTTTGTCCGTCTGTGTGTGAACCTCTCACCTGGCCATCGATCATGTGCCCTGTCTGATCATCTGTGTTAAAATTCCTCTCTTCTGCCAGATTTTCCTCCAATTGGCATGAGTGACTGAGTGCTAGAGAGACTGTAAGCCTTTTCAGAATCAGGACCATGTGTTTTATACCCTACCACACATGCATATACCATGTGCTAAGGTATAACAAGGAATATTTATTGATTTCCCTGGATTGGGTGAAACAACATGTAACTTTTTTTTTTTTAATGCTTTATTTTTGAGAGAGAGAGTGTGTGAGTGAGGGAGGGGCAGAGAGAGAGGGAGACACAGTATCCAAAGCAAGCTCCAGGCTCTGAGCTGTCAGCACAGTGCCTGATGTGGGGCTCGAATCCACGAACTGAGAGATCATGACCTGAGCTGAACTCAGATGCTTACCCGACTGAGCCACCCAGGTGCCCCCAGTACCTTTTTTTTTTTTTAAACTTTGGTGTAAACTGGTTCAAGGTTTATAAAAAAAATTTTCCTTATGGGGTTGATAAGTACAGGATTTCCCTAAATCAGTGTTTCAAGATAATCCAGGGGCGCCTGGGTGGCTTAGACGGTTAAGCGTACGACTTTCGCTTAGGTCATGATCTCGCGGTTCATGGATTTAAGCCCCGCGTCGGGCTCTGTGCTGACTGCCAGCTCAGAGCCTGGAGCCTTTCAGTCTGTGACTCCCTCTCTCTCTGACCCTCCCCTGCTCACGCTGTCTCTCTCTCTCTCTCTCCCTCCTAGAAATAAATAAAACATAAAAAAAAATTTTTTTTAAGATAATCCAGTATCAGAAACTCAAGGGCTTCTGATTTGGTAGGTTGCAGTCCCAGGAGAATTTACATGTGCCCCATTGACTCTGCCCAGTAGACTCTGAAAACCACATCTTCATGTTCGTAATGACTAGATCCTATGCACTTGTAGCATAGGTGACTGTCTAGTACCTACTCACTGCAGAAACTTACCCAACTGTGTGTTAATGGATATTTGTGTTGTGTCATTTTTCTTGTAGATCTCTAACCAGCATAATGCTGGAGGGAGAGGCTGGCAGCCAGCAGTTTTCAAAATGGCCGAGTTGGACGCCAATTTGGATCACATCATCCCATCTTCTGTTCTTGCCCCTTTCTGGGCTAAGTTAGTAGTGGGATTTGTTTCCCTCGTGTGTTTTGCACGTAGCTACGATGGAGACTTTGTCTTTGATGATTCTGAAGCTATTGTCAACAATAAGGTGTGTATGACAACCCCTTTTTGATAAACTTACCTTAAACATTTGTCTGTTTCTCATTAATAATCTAAGTTTGTGTTGGATAATTCTCTGTTAAACTTCGGTTAAGCATTTGCCTGGGCCCCAGTTGTGTTCTAGATTTCCCATGTCTTTTAGGTAGCATCTTTTTGATTTAGGGCCCCTTTTCTTGTTTATTGTTTAGGGGTCTCCGGCCCCTGCCTGACCTCAGGCTTTACCCTCACCATGTGCCCCATCTGAAGCCCCCGTCTACACACACACCAGAGAGGCCATTACTCTCAGATTACAAGGTAAGGAAGGGCACTGCACACTAAGTATTTCAGGTTTTATGACAGATTTCCAGAATTCTAGGCCACAGCTGTTTTCCCCCTCCCCCCGCCCCAATATGCACTTGCTGCAGTGACAGATGAGTCTGATCACCTGCCAAGAGGTGCGTCCATCGTCCATCGGCAGCAGCAGGCGGGGAGTTGGCTTCTTCTTTGTCCTTTGCTGATTGCATCAGGACAGCCTGCTGGCAAGCGATGGAGGGTGAGGAGTGTGCTGTCCGTGGAAGCGGCAGTTCCTGCCCATTTCTTGTTTGGAGACTCAAATTTGCTGAGTGTGCAAAATCCCAGCCAGTTTTGCTCACCAGTGGGTGCTATATCGGTGCAGGGAAAATGCCTGTCTTTCGCTAGCTAGAGATAGGGAGAAAGAAATAGGGTTGGGGGAAGGGAAGAAAAAGATTCAAGGGAGCTGAGAGACAATCAGACAAGAGCCTTAGAGGCAGGGAGAGCCCAGGGGAAGAAACGTGGAAACGGCACAGATTAGAGCTGTTGTGACCTCTCGGTTACTCAGCTGGTTACTTCATGTGTGTGCTTTAACCAATGAAGACAACCCAAAGGAATAGCCTAATATCTTTCTCTCCAGGCCATGCAATTGTAGCAACTTGTTGTAACACTGTTGTTGAAAGTCTGAAGTCCTGGATTCTCCCAAATGAGCAGAAACTCATTTTCATGTTGAAAATGTTGAGAAGAATTCTCTGTGACCAACATGTATGTGTGATGGTGACTGGGGGTTAAAAGTGGGGGGGGGTGACTTTTACAAATATTTTATTTGTTACATCTTCTATGTACTTGGTTTTTCTCTATTTTGATGAAGGAGACTATCAACCAACATTGATGTTTGCTTTATTTTTTTTTTAATTTTACTTCTTTTGAGAGAAAGAGCAAGCACACGGGCAAGCATGAGTGGGGGAGGGGCAGTGAGAGGGGGAGACAAAGAATCCCAAGCAGGCTTTGCGCTGTCAGCGCAGAGCCCCACACGGGGCTTGAACTCACGAACCAGGAGATCATGACCTGAGCCATAATCCAGTCAGATGCTTAACCAACCGTGGGCTCCAATGTTTGTTTTTAGTTCTGTTTCTTCACTTGTAATTTTCCTCAAGTTCACCCAGCAGTTACTGGAGACGTTTGTTTCTTTTTAAACAGTGCTTACAAGAAGTAGTAAGTTTATAGCTCCTAGCAACTATGTCTGGTTGGTGGCTTAATAGCTGCAGGATTGCCTTGCTAACAAGCAAAGGAGAGTTGACTTAATTTATTAAAGCCCATCCTTCATTTCTTTGAGAGTTTCTTCCCTCTAAGTGTTCACTTACAATGTTATGTCGCCTTGGTGGCTCAGTCGGTTAAGTGTCCGACTTCCTCTCAGGTCTCGTGGTTCATGAGTCAAGCACCACATTGGGCTTTCTGCTGTCAGTGCAGAGCGTGCTTTCGATCCTCTGTCCCCCCCTCGGCCCCTCCCCCGCTCATGCTCACACATTCTTTCTCTCTCTCAAAAATAAACAAACACTAAAAAAAATTAAAAATGGATAAAATTTAAAAATTCAAAAGAAAACCCTTATGTCGAAGAACTCTGATGAACACAAGGCAGGGGAAGGCGCGAGCTCTGTTGTATGGGAGATGGCCTGGGACGCGGTTATAATTCTTCCCTCGGTGTGCGGTAAGGCCGATGAAGCCATTTTGTGGCCCTGCTGCACATTGTCTTGGCAGTGTTTTCTAGAACATCAGACTGTGCCCCTTTGTTAACTTGCTAGCTCTCCTTTTTTCCTCTCCTGTTTAATGAAAGGCTCTCCTCTGTTCACTGGCGCTGTGCCCACAGTAATGTGAAGCAGGCTGTTCCTGGGTTTTATTGGTGTTAAAGACTGTTTTCCAGATGCTTCCTTGTAGTGTTGAGTTGCCTTTTTTCATTGAGATGATGATTTTCTTTGAGACAGTGGAGTTAGCAGGAATTTCAGACACACGTCTTTTCCATAAATCGTTGTGAGGGAAAATGGACCTTTCTTCCTGCAACGTGCCCTGCTGTGTGCAGGCTACACCTAATCAAATATTTAGAGCTTCGTTGGTGCTCATTTTCTGCTCAAATGGAGGCAAAGATCCTCTGCCCAGCTCCTTCACAAGCGAACAGGTACTTCTGGGACAATGCAGAAGAAGATGGGCTTCCAGTTTTGTAACTGAGTAAACCAAATTCGTGGGTGATTTCCAAGATCTTCCTGAAATACCAGACTGATTTTTAGAAGTGGGGTCAGTACGCTCAAGGCCTCTGAAGCCGATACCCAGTGGAAGTGAAATTCACCCTCAAAGTGGGTATCGGGTGACCACCTTTGCCTCTGTCACGCATCTTCAAGTTCTTTCCCTTTGAGTCAGTAAGCACTCAAGTGGTGAATACTTACTGAAGTCACCGTGTGCTGTGGACATTGGTTGCTCCTTTGGGCCAGCCACGATTTGGCACATTTCTGCCTGGGGCTTGCCCCACCCTGGGTGTGAGAAGCTGCAGAGGCTGTCCAGGGTGGATGTGGATGTGGGGAGGGGTCTCCTCTCAAGGGCTCCCACCTACTGGAGTCCAGAGCTGATCACACAGGAGGACGGGGTCTGGAGGCAGCCAGGCAGCCCCGGCGAGGCGTCCAGCAGTGTGATTTGTGGCTGTGCTTCTGGCTGCAGAGACCCAAACCTGGGAGCCCCCTCCCCCGCCACCATGTGTCCGTGAGCTTGGTGATCTCCTTTAAAGCATTCCTTTTTGCTTCTGTTAATCAGAGCTGGTCCGGCTACTGCATGAAAAGCCTGGACTGATACACTTTGTGTTGCTTAGCATGTCATAATTTCTAGTCCCTAAAATATTCCTGTTTTGTTATGCTTTAGAGAGAAAATTAGTATTTCTTTTATTGCTTATACTGAGATGCCTTCTCTGCCTCTCTTCTTGTCAGACACAGTTTAAACAATCTAATAGTACATTTAAGTGATTTTTAAAAAGATGCATTTTTCAGGGCGCCTCGGTGGCTGCGTCTGTTGAGCATCCGACTTGGGCTCAGGTCATGATCTCACAGTTGTGAGTTCAAGCCCCACGTTGTACTCACTGCTGTCAGCATGTCAGCACAGAGCTTGCTTTGGATCCTCTGTCTCCCTCACTCTGCCCCTCTTCTGCTTATGCACTCCCCATAAATGAATATATATTTTTTAAATATGAATTTTTAAGCATCTGTAGCATAGGACCAAATCAAATTACCTTAATAGTAAAATCATTATCTTTTTTTTAATAATTAATAATTTTTATCTTTAAAAATTAGGTGGAAATTGTTTTTTCTTTCATTTTTCTTACTGTTTAGCTCAGGTTCAAAAATAGACAATATATGCTTATCCAGTGACATTTTAACAGATATTTTAGGGCAGTTGCCTTATGTATTGAATATGAAAGAGGTATTCATTCATTCAACATGGCTTAAGCACTTTCTGTATACTCCCCACCCACACAATGTGGCCTGGGGCCTTGACCCCCAGTCCGGTGGGGCAGACAGATGGTAGTGAGAGATTATAAACCTCCAGTGTGGCAGGCGCTGTGACGACTGGTGTGAGATGCCCTGAGGCCCATGGGAGGAGAATTGCATCAGCTGAGGAAGGTCATAGCTCGCTGGCTGAAGGTGAAGGGCAGGAAATGCTGGGCTGGGAAGAGCTAAGGGGTAACTGGTAGACACCTACGTGTGCAAATCCTTGGGGATGGATGACAGCAGGTGCTGTGTGGGGACTGGACAGAGGTCAGAGTCTGCGAGATGAGTGGGCAGAGCTCAGAAGGAGCCAGAACACCCTGGGCTGTGGTATCCACAGCAGGACGCAGGCTTTGTCCTGGGGGAGCAGGGGGGCCATCAGAGTGTTTTAAACACGGTGCAGTGGGTGACCCAGTTTGCACGTTGGAGAGATTAGCCAGGAGAACGTGCCAGAGGGAAGCCTGGCTGTATCCCAGGTGAGAGGCGACAGTGGCTTGGCCCAGGAGAGATGGAGCAGAGGGGAATGAGCGCCTCCAAGGAACGGCTCATGGTGAGGCTTAAGCACAGGGCGAGAAAAGAGTCGTGACGCCTTTGTCCAGAATGCCCTCTGCTGTGTCCCTGCAGGACCTCCGAGCGGAAACGCCCCTTGGGGACCTGTGGCATCATGACTTCTGGGGCAGTAGGCTGAGCAGCAACACCAGCCACAAGTCCTACCGCCCTCTGACCGTCCTGACTTTCAGGTGAGGTATGACAGCGCGGGCTGCATAGGACGTGTGCCAGGTTCTGTGTGACGCAGCTCCCAGTGTGGGTGGGTGGAGCCCGTGGGTCCTGGGGAAGAACAGAGCACTCACTCATGTGCGTCTGCAAGGAGTACATGCTAATTCCAGCTGTTAGGGGCAGGTCACAGGAACACGGGGGAACGAGCCTGACTCCAGGCTCGCTTGGCCAGCATAGATCCTAAAAGTAGAAGGATGCAGGCAAGCTGTACATGGCCCTTGTGCAAGGGTGACATGCTAATTAGCAAAATTAGCTAATTGGAGATCGGCCCTTTGCTGGTTAACACTGGAGAGAAACCACGTGAGTCAAGGCAACACATGGCATCTAATGAAATCGTGGGTTTTTTCCACTACAAAAATGATAATAACAAGGTAAAGGTCTTCCTGCTGTTACCAAGTCAGTATGCAAATACAAAATAAAGTTGAAAACGCCCTCCCCCACCTCCCCATTTGCATTAAGTAGATGCGCTCACCTCCCCAGAGTTCCCAGTCGTAGCTGTTTCAGGTGCGTTCAGCACTTGTGCGCAGATCTCTCAGAAGCACAGAAATGATGACTTAAGACTGCTTGTAACTGAAGCACGGTCAGAACCCGTGACAATGAGAATGTGCTTTGTTGGATGCAAGGCTGGTGGACGAAAGACCAAGGAGTACTTTGTGATTTTTGGATCAGCAGGTTACGGGACTGTCTTCCATCCAGGTCCCCGTGAGGCAGCCAGGAGTAATGTGTGCTCCGAGGTACCATCTTGGGAGGCAGTCTTGCCTTTTTAGAGCTTAGGAAATTGGTTAGCTTTCCTTCTGCTTTTCCTCTCCACATATTTTCTTCCCCACTTCTCTGACAGGCTCTTATCCGCTCTTTACCCCTGTTGTTAATTATGTTCCTGCCCTTTCTTCAACCTTCTTAGCTTGATAAGCATTATTTATCTTTCACTTTCACCCAACTTTCTCTCCTCCCTTTAACACCATCATTCACCTGCCTTCCTCCTTCAGATGCTTTGCATTTTATTTTGCACGCTTCTGCGCACCTGATGTGAACACCTTTCGCTCACTACAGGATTAACTACTATTTGTCCGGAGGCTTCTACCCTATGAGTTTCCACGTGGTCAATATCCTCCTGCACGGTGGCATCTCTGTCCTCATGGTGGACGTCTTCTCCGTGCTGTTTGGTGGCCTGCAGTATAGCAGTAGAGGCCGGCGGTTGAACCTGGCCCCTAGATCGTCCCTGCTGGCTGCTCTCCTGTTCGCCGCACATCCGGTGCACACTGAGTGTGTAAGTAGTGTCCGTCCGTGGCCTCTGTACTTGTGTTAGGACAAGGAGCCTTTCACATGTTGGTTCATTCCCTAAAGTAGGCTTCCCTTGAATGGTCTTATTGCTATAGAAAGGATATGGTGCTGGGAAGCCTGGGTGGCTTAGTCAGTTAAGCATCTGACTTCGGCTCAGGTCATGATCTCACAGTTCGTGGGTTTGAGCCACGCATCGGGCTCTGTGCTGACAGCCAGCTTGGAGCCTGGAGCCTGCTTCAGATTCTGTGTCTTCCTCTCTCTCTGACCCACCCCTGCTCACGCTGTCACGCTCTCTCTCTCAGAAACAAATACAAAAAAAGAAAAAAAGAAAAAAAAAGAACAGATATGGTGCTAAATGCTGCCAGACACTTGAAATAACTCTGTGTAGGTTCAGCAGGTCTCTCTTTCTCAGGAAAAGTGCAGAGTCCCAGGTGGGTGAAGACTTTGGTGTGATCTTTGGTGATACTTTCTCCTTCCTCTCTATGATTACAGTGTAAAGGGTAAATGTTGAATGTGTAGATATTGAATATTTAAATATTGAATAGACACCTGGTTTGGGGTTCTAACAGCCAGAAGCCAAGAACTCGCCTTAAGCAAAGGGTCAGACGCAATTTTCCTGTCTTCACCGAGAGCTGTCTCATTTTCAGAATACTTTTTCATACTTAATGTGATTGTCACAAATGCTGGGAGAGCGGATGGGCCACTTTACAGAAGAGGAATGGCCTGGGGAGACAGATAGCAGGTCTTCCTCAGGCCCGACATGTAGCTGGCAGTGTGAGCCTGGACACTGAGGAGATGAGGGCACACCGGAGTTGTGCTGGAAATCCCTGCTGGGATTGGTCGGGAGCTCTCCTCACCTGCTCTCCCCGCCCCCTTCAGTGCCTGGATTATTCTCCCGCTGAAGGGCTTGGCTCCGGTGACCAGGCAGCTCCTGAGAGGACCCTAACCTGCTGTCCGGTGGAACACACCTGTATTTCGTGGAACTGCTGCTGGATGTATTTGGTACAAACCGTGTTGGGATTTACCTAGATGTGTGGGGATTTCTGGAGCTGCCCTACCCTGCCCATCACAGATCCCTTTGAAAATGAAAATCTGCACATGTGCTTGAGGTCAAAGATTTGATTCTGGCCATTCATTCTGTGAGCATGAAGCACCTAGTGTAAAATACTGCATGTTCCTTATTACTCCTCTGCAATAGATTTCTGCGTTTTGTGTATTTAAACCCCCACACTTAACCAAATGCATTCAGCATCTTGAAGTGAGTTTCAAAATATTGTGCAGAATTGAGTGTTCTGCTTTTGTTAAACTCTCTGTTCTTTGGTATTAAGAGGATTGTAGAGTTGTTATCACAACTTTCTCTTAGTATCTTGTTACTTTAAAGCTTTTTTTAAAAAAATTATCATAATGTTTTACTTCAGCAAATTCAGAGGACTGACAAGCTGGAAACTGTTGTAAAAGATTCGTTATCGTCTATTTATATATAACTGTGGCCAAATTAGAATTTGCTTCCATGTGAGTTCTCCTTATGGCTTAAATGTTTGTCGGGACCCAGAAATAGTGTACGGGTTGGTCAGAAAAAAAGGGAATTTCTGGCAGAAGTACTGATTTACAGTTTTGGTCCTCATTTAATTTAGTGTTATCTTAAAGCAAAATGAAATATTTGAGTTATTAACCAAAGAACTGTTTCTAAAATTCTGAATTTAAACATTGAGAAGTAAGTTTATAGAAAATTTTGAGATGTCAGCAAGTGTAACTGGATGTACACACACACACACACACACACACACACACACACACCAGTAAATGAAATCTGGGAACATATTAACCCTAAAATTCTGCATTAAAAGAAGCCAAGGGAGATCTAGCTATAGGAGAGCAGGCAATTTTAGAGAAAAATCTCTTCATCTCCCCCTACCCCTCTATTCCATCAAAGTCATTCAAACTCAATCTGCAAGAAAAAATTATAGGTCATTAAAAATTAGCATTCTTTTTTGGGTAATGTTTATTTATTTATTTTGAAAGAGAGAGAGCAAGGAAGGGATAGAGAGGGAAACAGAGAATCCTAAGCAGGCTCCACACTCACTCAGGATGGAGCCCGACATAGGGCTCAGTCTCACAACCATGAGATCATGACCTGAGTGAAATCAAGAGTCAACGCTTAACTGACTGAGCCACTCCCAAATGCCCCCAAAATTAGCATTCTTAAAACTAGCCATTTGTATGTTCATCTTTCATTGTTCTGGTAAAGAGTATTCAGTTTTCTCCTATCTACACCCACCCATTTTCCCTCACTCTCCATTTAACACAACTTTAAAAATAAGTAAAAAGTGGGATCCAAGGAACTAGGTAGGAGAGCGCATCGAAGCCCCCAGGCCGGTGCTGGGGAAGTAGCCCTGGGCTCTGGCTCCGGGCTGGGCCAGGGTCCCGCATGATGACCCTTGGCACAGCGGCGCCAGCTGAACAGCGATCTAGGATGAGGACCAAGGGATGGGAGTCATTGTGCTTCTGTTTTCATTGATTAAGGGAAAGCAGAGGCAGTGTGGACCCCTCCAGGTTTTAGTAATATATATGTCTTTGTATTGACATTATGTGCTATGTTAACTTTGAGGATGTTTTTCTCCACTGCAAATAAGAACCTAAATTTCCCAGTCTTCTAGGGTGACCAGCATCTGTTTTCCCCCATTATTCAGGGGGCTCTGCAACATGGGACTTTCCATTCTAAAACTGGCACAGTCCCAGGCAAACGAGGGTGCGTTGGTCACCGTATAGTCTTCACATCTCCTGCTCCCCAGTTGGTAATGAAATAATTGTAATTAGTGGTATTTGCTCCTCAGCTGATCTGAATGTCTCATTTTCCAATACGCCACCCCAGATCTCTCCAGGGTGTTTGTAGGTCTGTAAGGCCTCCGACAGACCAGTCATCGGGGGAGGGTTGCCCTTGTCTGTGGCCATAAGGATGGGGGCCCAGGGGACACCAGTGCCACCATAGATTTTCCTTTCCCTCAGAGCACTGGTAAGGATTTCAAGTTGCCTAAATTTGGTATCAAAGAGGAAAGCTCAGGCCTCCTTAGGAATTCTGTCCATGCATGAAGCCAGAGTTTAATACTGAAGGAATTAGGTGGGGAAGCATTCTCCCCTTCCTTCCTCTAATTCCTTCTCACCACCCCTATTGTTCCTCATGGGGAAACACCACCACCTGCTCTATGGGTTTGAGGGAATTGCAACGATTTCTCTAGAAAACCCTGATGTGAGTGTTTCAGGTTATCTCCATAGGGGTGGAAAAAATTTTCCCTTCCTCCTTTCTAGGTTCTTTGGCTAGCCTAATAATTAGAGTGACATAAGACAAATCAACAGGAGAAAAACAAATTTGATTTCTGAAGCCCCCTGAAATGTACTCCCATAACCCATGAGATTCAAAGAAGTTACCAAAGGAGGAACCTTTTCTGAATTTGTGAAGAATTGGTAAGACAAAGGGATGTGGGCTTGGGGTAGTGAATTAGTGAAGAAGGAACAGGGGCCAGCCCTAAATTCCCTACTTCTGGTGATGAGGATGCCTTCTACCCTCCTGATAGGAGGAGGCTACTTTTCACAGGGCAGATTTATTTCCTGCTTTCAGTGGGACAAAGGATGGTCAGACCATCCTTCTAGTTTGGCTGTTTCTCAAGTACCTTTAATTCAAAATAATCAGTATGCCAAAGTAGGATATCTGAGGATGGAAGACTCTGTTCTTTTCTCTTTGTAAGAAAAAAATAGTAGCCTTTTGGGGTGCCTGGGTGGCTCAGTCCGTTAAGCACCCGACTTCAGCTCAGGTCATGATCTCAGGGTTCATGGGTTTGAGCCCTACGTTGGGCTCTGTGCTGACAGCTGGCTCAGAGCCTGGAGCCTGTCTTCAGATTCTGTGTCTCTCTCTCTCTCTGACCCTCCCCTGCTCACGCTGCCTCTCTCTCTCTCTCTCTCTCAGAAATAAAACATTAAAAAATTTTTAAAAATAAATAAATAAAACATTTTAAAAAATCAAAAGAAAAAGAAAAAAAATAGCCTTTGTAAAGACTTTTGCCTAAAAATACAGACGATGCAGATATCAGGGAAGGAGAATAAAATCTTTCCATACTGTGGTCCATTCCCCCAAACAAGTGCCTCCCTTCTTGGATAGCCTTAAATTTTTTTTTCTTTGAAGTGTCTCTTTAATTACGGTGTCAAAAATTCTTTGTAAGGACTAAAAACTCTTTTTGCTTTAAAATATCAGCCATACTTTTTAAAATGTGTTTTTCTTTATGTCAGACAATGTCAGGTACATTGCTTAAAGACTTGGGAGTATTTTCACCAGTTACCCAAAGAATGTTTGTTTTCTTTTTTTTAATTTTTTTTTAATGTTTTATTTATTTCTAGGAGAGAGAGAGAGAGAGACAGTGTGAGCAGGGGAGGGTCAGAGAGAGAGGGAGTCACAGACTGAAACAGGCTCCAGGCTCTGAGCTGGCTGTCAGCACAGAGCCCGACGCAGGGCTCGAACCCACGAACCGCGAGATCATGACCTAAGCGAAAGTCAGACGCTTAACCGACTAAGCCACCCAGGCGCCCCAAGAATGTTTGTTTTCTAAATAAGTTTATGTAATGGGGCGCCTGGGTGGCTTAGTCGGTTAAGTGTCTGACTCCTGATTTTGGCTCAGGTCAGGATCTCTCTGTTTATGAGATCAAGCCCTGCATCAGGCTCTGTGCTGACAGTGCAGAGCCTGCTTGGGATTCTCTCTCCCTCTCTCTCTGCCCCTCCCCTACTCATGTTCTCCCTCTCTCTCTCAAAATAAATAAAACTTAAAAAATTTTTTTTAAGTTTATATAGGTTTAAAAGCCCATTTTAGTGCAGGTCTTTAAATGTACCGTAGCTACATAGATAACAAGCAGTTGATGCCTGTTGTTTTGGCCCCAGCCCTGGTGTTTATAGGGACACTTCCCTGCCCTCCTTCATTTGAAGAAACTTAGTTCTCTGACCCCTCTCAACCCCATTCCCTGCTTCCCTTGAGCCCCTTCCTTGAGGGACCACTTTGGATAAGCTTCTCTGCATTGGTTTGGATAACTTTCTGCTCCGTAAGGGTTTGGGATTCGGGGCCTTCCTCAGCCCCTGTAGGCAGTCTCAGAAGGAAGATGCCCCTCCTTTCCCTGTCATCATCCTGGGGGCGGGGGGGTCCCCTGCCCTCTTTGTCACCCACACGGTGCTGTGGAGCCAATACCTGCTCCTCCCTGAGCTCCTATGCCCTTTGTCTCTTCCTGTCTGCTCCCCGTGCTTGTGGAAGCTCACGTCAAGATTCATGCCGGGAGCTAACTGTGAGCAGCACCTACTGTGTACCAGGCTCTGTTCAGTTTACCCTCCTCCCTGATTTTACTGTGTCCCTCCCTGACTAAGTGAGTTGCAGGCTGGAGTATTCAAGAACTCTCATTACATACTCACCTTCATTCATGAAGTTAATTGTACTATTTGAGCTTCCGGCATACTGGCATACTTGTCCCAGATCTGTTGAAGCTTTGTTTGTCCTTAGCTTCCTTCGTGGGAGGTGTTTTTCACGTGGGCAGCATCGCAGGTTGGATTCCTCAGCCTCTTCGATCCTAGCGATTGTGCGACACCTGGGGATGCCACGTGCGCCGCCGTCAGGAGTTAAACAATCAGCGTGGATAATCACGCTCAGCATTTCATATCTAGCCAGGGCAGCAGGGAATGCTGCTAAAAGGCATTCCTTTTTAGCCATCGCTTGTCCACACAGTTGGGAATCATATGTAACTACGGTTATTTTCATATTCTTTGTAGTCTCTTCTGTCCATTTATAACCATCTTTATTCCATCCCACATAATCATAGTATCTGTCCTTTAAGAAAAGATAAACTTCCCAGCCATTGGGGTGATACCTAGAGAATCCCAGTGAGGCTTTGGCACGTGTCACATCCAGGTGCTTAGTTCGTTAGAGGAGCGTGCCGCCTGAACTAGACCCACACTTGGGAGTGGAGTTGTGTGTCTTTCTCTGCCAGGAGACATTTGAAGAACAATTACTGGATGTGACATGAGACACAAATTTCACATTTGCTTTGTTATCACTATGGTAAAGAAGGGAAAGGCAATCATGGGGGAAAGAAACGGTTGACATTTTATTCTGTTTTCATCTTATTTCTCCATCACTTTTGAAGCATCCTGCTTTCCAGGTTAACCCAAGTTTTGGTCTTGAAGGGCGGATGAGGGCCCGAGGTAGCACCGAACCATTGTCCCTGTGTCTTTCTCTATTTGCCTGGTGACCTGTAACGTTAATTTCCCAGGTTTCCTTCATGTTTCCAATCACATTTTCTTTAGTAAATATTATGCCCTTTGAGCTGATAACATTTCCCAATTATAAATCTACTCTGGGGACATCCGAGGCACAGGCCTCTGGGCTCTAGGGAGCGGTGTGCCGTGACTGAGCTCTCACGGGTACCTGCATCGCCGACTGTATCCTATTCCCAGAACGGCCATTATTAGCACAACTCTGCCCGTCACGCTCTCTTAGAAGCAACTAGCTCAAGTCCTAGACCAAAGAGGGAAAAGAAAAACCAATCTATAAGATAAGACCACAGGGCTGCTCTGCAGTCAGCACAGATTATTTTAATAGATGGAAGAATCTAGTAAGGTGTTTGCCTTTCATTTCAAAGAAATTTTTTATACGTTTAGGATTTTTTAATGTGTTTTTTTTTTTTTTTACATAAGTCTTTTTTCTTCTCCTTCTTTTAAGGTTGCTGGTGTTGTCGGCCGTGCAGACCTCCTGGGTGCCCTGTTCTTTCTGTTATCTTTCCTTGGCTACTGTAAAGCATTTAGAGAAAGTAAGCATGATGTTTGCCTTCTTACTTTTGAGATGGGAAATTATCCATTTATATAATTGTATCTCTTTGTGAGGATGTGGGTCAAAAGGTCTCTCTTTAGATATGTGTTTACTCCATTGCTTTTTTAATAATACAAACTTCATACTTGAGCATTCCACACAGAGTCATTCTATTGAGTGATGAAACCAAGAGCTTCTGCTCTTTACTAAAGCAGTTGTGATTGATTGTTGTAATTTTATTTGCAGTAAAATTGTAGGGGGAAAGCACTTTTGTTTATTCTTTATTAAAACCTCTCTGTGAAACCAAACCAAAAATGCTAAAATGGATGACTATCTATGGATAGGTACCTTGGATTATGAAATTCTGCTCAATTCATTGGAGTGTTATTAATACTTGCAAAGAAAGTCATTGTTGCTGGAATGAAATGACTCGTTGGGGATGTGTGTCGGGGCGGGGGACATGGAGAAATGGCTTGGGCGGCACAGCAGGTGCACTTACTGAGACACAGCAGAATCCCTGTATGGCTTAGCCCATTTGGTGGACTCCAGCCATCCCCAAGTCAAGTCATACCTCCCAGATTGCTCCATTGTAGACACTGGATGTGATGAACTTGGCTTCTGCAGCAGTCATACCTGCCACCTTCAGCAGCAGCTACACATCCAGTTTCTATATCCGAAGAAGTTAGAAGTTTATGGACTGTAGAACTCTCCTTATGTATCACAATCAATGATTTATATCTTGTGGGGGGGGAGGGGCAGGAGCAGAGGGAAGGCACCGGGGATGATTTCCTCTGGAATTTCCTCAGTTCCTTGGCCTCCTTGAGGTTTTTCCACAGTTTCTCAAGGCTCAGGTCCAGGGCTGCTGAGACTTTGCGGTTATTGTCATATACTAATGCTTGTTCTTTGGTGTCTCCTATGAATTAATCTCTCATTGATCATGAAGAGCAGGCCACTCATCCAGAATGTTGCATCTGCTGGGGGTGAGGACGTGGAAATCTCTGGTAAACGGTGGGCAGGTGATGGGGCGTGGTCCCATGGGCCAAATCCAGCCTGTTAGTTCTTCTCATGCGGCCTGCAAGCTAAGAATTTGTTTTTTCGAAATGCACATTGAGCCATTGCTACCTAATTGGATGACCGCGTGTTCACTCAAATTTTAAGAATGATTTTTACAGTTTTTTTTATCATTTCAAAAATGATACAGTTTCTTTTCTTCCCCCATAATTAAATTTCTACAACACCTCCCAATAACAAGTATTACAAAAGAAAGTTTTTAAAAAAATCACATTTTACAGATCTTAAACTTGTCTTCAGCATTTAGCTCGAAGGTCTCACCATCCTCAAGAACTAGTTTTCCTGCTAAACTGATGAGCTAAAAGTTCTATCCAAGTAGTGAAAAGGTGGTCTTTGCTAGCCCATGGTCATTCTCTTGTTGTTGTTGTTTTATTTATTTATTTTGAGAGAGAGAGAGAGAGCGAGCTGGAACGGGATAGAGGCAGAGGGAGGAGAGAGCATCCCAAGCAGGCTCCACCCTGTCATTAGCTCAGAGCCCGAAGCAGAGCTCAAACTCATGAACCTCGAGATCATGACCTGAGCCGAAATCGGGAGTCAGACGCTCAACTGACTGAGCCACCCAGGCGCCCTTACCCCCCGCCCCCCCCATGGTCATTCTTGTTCCATTGTCCCCAGCCAGTCAGGTCTCAACAGCAGAGTAAGGCTCCACTGGGGGGGTGAGGGAGGGGGGCTCATTTTCCCCAGGACAAGATGGCATCTGAAACTTGACAGGAACTGGAGAGGCCTGAAGGCTTGAGGGAAGGGTCCAGGCCCTGCATTCGGCCAGACTCCCTGCTGGAGGAAGGGGAAGAGGAAGAGGAGGAGGAAGAATGCTTGGCATGCTTGTGGTGTTTGTGCGTCTTTTTATGAGTTTTCTTCATTTTCTCCCACATCTTCTTGTCCATCACCGTTCATGGTCCTACTACGCCGTGTGCCGAGGGATTCACAGCTGGTGTGCCAGGAGCAGGTGGGTGGGGAGCAGGTGAGCACCCTGGCCCCCCGGTTGTGGGACAAGGTGAGGGGGTGCACCCAGGGGCAAAGCTGGATCCCTCGGCAGCGGCTGGGGGAGTCAGGAAGAGGCCTGGAGGACAGGCAGGATTGGCACCTCCAGGGATCTGGCCCTGGCTTCCCGGCACGGGGGTTTCCCACATTCCCGTGTTTTCTTCCAGCCTTTCCGCCACCGTGGGGGCTTGACTCCTCCTCGGCTCTCCGATTTTTACATTTTTAAGTGGCTGGGAAATAAAAACCAATAATAGCCTTTTGTGACATAAAAAGTCACATGAAATTCAGATTCCGGTGTCCACATAGGAACTTTTATTGGGACATAGGCACACCCGCTTATTTTCATTCTGTCTGGGACTGCGTTTGCCCTACAACGTCAGTTCCATAATGTCCACACAGGCCACCTGGCCTGAAAGCCTAAGACACTTATTGCCTAGACCTTTGCAAAGTTTGCCAGCATCTGAGAAAGAGGATTCTCAGGGTTTTAGTCACCATCTGAGTGGTTCCAAATTTTTTTAAGTAATGAATAATAGCGCTTCCAGCAGAAAATTTTTTACCTATAAACATAGATGACAGAAAACTGTTTATATAATAGCTGCCATTTATTGGCTATATTTAGATGCATGTGTATATGTATTTATGGTGTGTGTGTGTGTGTGTGTGTGTGTTTTCTCATTTAAGTATGTAACAATCTTTTGGTGGAATATCCCATTTTTCCAGATGTAGGACTCACAGTTTAAGTATCTTTTTCTGGGTCACACAGCTACTTATGGCAGAACTGGGTTCACACTGGAGTCTAACTCACTTCAAAGCCAACGGCAACTGCCCTGTGCTCCTCTGCTTCCCTGTACTCATTGGACCAATGAGGCAAAGCTTATCAAAACTATCATTAAAAATAACCAGGCATGCA
>NW_027528362.1:4550794-4581716 GCF_008692635.1 Crocuta crocuta | reverse complement strand
GGGGGGGGCTGGCTGGCTCAGAGGGAAGAGTGTGTGACTCTTGATCTCAGGGTCATGAATTCGAGCCCCACACTGGGTGTGGAGATTACTTAAATAAATAAATAAACTTAAAAAGAAATAGCTAGGAGGTACATTGAATTCTGTTAACAAATTTTTAAATTATTAGGTATGATAATGACATCACAGGTATGTTTTGAAAACAGTTCTTTTAGAGACACATGGTGAAATATTTATGGATGAAATGGTATGATGTCTGCGATTTGCTTCAAATTCATCTGAGGGGAGGCAGGAAGCATGTGGCCAGACTGACCAGAAGTCGATCATTATTTAAGCTAAGTTAGGGGGACATGAGTGTCCCTATTGCTGTACCTCCACTTTGGATGTTTTTTGGTGTTTTTCTTTTAAATAGTTGTTTTCTTTTTAAAGGCCAGGTGAGTCACCAGATTAAGCATCAACAGATTTTAGCGACATGCTTTCTTAATCTTTAAAACATTGTGCTTGTCTCAGACATCTAGACAATCTATTTCTAAGGATTTTTTTCCTTCCAGCATTACATGAAACAAGTGAATAGTTAACCATGTGGGCGTCCCTGAGGCCTGAGGCTCTGTCTCACCTAAGGTCCCTGTAGTTTTGGAAGACAACCACTTAGAATGTTGAATACCATCTCCTTCATTTCTCCCTCCCTTCAACTCCCAGGTGGTGTCCATCCCCACAGTGTTAGTGGCGCTACCTAACGTTTACTCACAGAATTCTGAAAAAGTTTCTAACACAGTTTGCCTTTCAAGAAGGACTTATCCTAAGGTGAAAATAGCCCAGAGACCAGATTCTTATGATTTTTTTTTTACCTAGCAAAACTAGGTTATATTATTATATTAAGCAAGACTTAGTTATATTATTTAAATCCCAATAGACTTCCCCCCCTTATTTTTATTGTGATAAAATATACATAACATCAAATTGACCATTTTAACCATTTTTAAATGTACCAGTTTGGTGCATTAAATATATTCCCATTGTTCAACCATCACCACTGTCCATCTCCAGAATTTTTTCATCTTGCAAAACTGAAACTCTGTACGCATTAAACAGCAACTCCCCACTCCCCCTTTCCTAGCCCCTGGAGACCACCATTCTACTTTCTGTTCCTGAGTTTGAATGTTCTTGGTACCTCAGAGAAGTGGATTCATACAGTATTTGTTGTTTTGTGTCTGGCATATTTCACTGAGCATAACACCCTCAGGGTTCATCTGTGTAGCAGCAGATGTCAGAATTTCTTTCAAGGCTGAATAATTCCATTGTAGGTATATACCACCATTTATTTATCTACGGTGGGCATTGGGGTTGTTTCTGTCTTTCGGCTACTGTGAGTACTGCTTTGAACATTGGTGTACCCAACAGACTTTTTCAAAAAAAGAACAATAGACTTCTTTTAACCGTTGTATTTTTCTACAAAAAGATTTAGGCAGGGTTGTAAACTCTTCTAGCACAAGCTATGTTGTTTTGATGTTCTAGGCATCGTACCTAGAACATCCGTATAGAAGAAACTTCCCGTAGTTTCCAAGGGTGGACTGGAGAGGGCCAGTGAGATTTTTCACTCGCTGCCCCTCGTCCGTCCCATCCTGGGCAGGCTGAACATGGGGCAGATTGTGTCTTGGAGTATCAGTTCTCTCATACCTGCAGCTCTGCTGAGACACAGTAGAAGGGTGACCCTGGTGGCCCCAGACGACACCACGCTCACTGAGGACTTGGTGACACCAACCACCCTGCACCCCCTTTTGTTACCATTATTTTATCCTCCTGAGAGAAAACCACCAGTTTTCTTGTGACTCACCATGTTTCTGAGAGAGCGGAGAGGTTGGGGACAGCTGAATAGAGCAGCTTCAAGTACAGAGAATACTGGTGGTAACTCTTCTTCCTGAGACTGAAAGTTAACTTAGCGATTAGGCACGTCCAGCTCTTTGTGGGGTTGGGAATCTACCCCCCGTGATGATCATAAAACTCCTAAGACACGCGTGGCCCCAGAGATCTGGTAGGGGAAGCAGGAGGGGTGAGAGCGTGCACCTGCCCCAGCCTCATAGCACATTGAGTACCATTTTGTGGCGTTTCCATAAGACCCAGTCAGAATNATAGACGGTGGTATTTCATGTTCTTAAGTTGCCAAATAAATCTGAGTTTGCAGTTACAGAGGATGATTTATCCATCATATTTCTCTTAAAGAAAATTAAAAATTAAATCTGTTAGCCTTTCTCAAAGACGACTCTAAAGTTGTAATGAAGAATCAATCATTTTATTAATTTTAACACATCCCTCCCTTAAAGACTCTATTCCCTATCCTGAATGCATGTCAAAGATGTCAGAAGTATTTTTTGAAGAAAATACTAAATGTGGATAGATTTTAACATGTGGGACACATAATTTAGGAGATAGAATAAAACCTCTCACTACTTCTAAAGATTACTCTGATGGAATAATGAAAAAACTATCCAGAGACTAAAAGTTCTTCTGTCAAGTGTGAACTGATACATTATTAGTAGCCTCCTTTAGTGTGGAATATTCTCAGAGAATGGTGCAGAATTTAAAACATCTTATATTCTTTCCCAGGTTCTTTTAGTATTGACCTTTCCCCCTTTTCATTTCACAAATGTACATATTCTGACCTATGCATCTGTGTTAAATTCATTTGTAAATTACAGAATTATTTCCAAGAGCCATCTCTACAGAAGATAAATTTTTTAATAAAGGTTTGGAAACTAATACCAAAGGTAAAAGCACTTTAATGTGTGATGGCTGTTCAACTAATACATTGATTCTTGAGAAATTGGTGAGGTGTATAGATTCCAGTCTTGATGGAACCATGTTAACTGTAGTAGCAACATGACCTTTCTTTTTTTGGTCCAGTGGCATTCTTTTGATATTTATTAGGTTTGTTTTAAAAATGGAAAGAGATTGTTGGGCCTTTAATGGTACATGTGTAAATGTTTTCGAGCAAGTTAACCTGGAAATATTTAATCTGTACACACAGATAGCAGTGGTAGATGTGGCTTCTGCGGAGAGCCTTTTAAGAATCTGAATAAATCTTCATTAGGTTGAAGTTCCTTAGAATAGAAGACAAATGGATCAATTAGGAAGAAGGTTTTCCATTGACCTCTTGTCTACAGGCCACCCCACCTTCCTAGGATCTGTTTTCCTGTTCACTTGAACCCCCTTCAGGAAAAGCCAAGGGTAAATGAAAATGAGGCCTGTGGCCCTGCTTCCAGACTGGAATGGATGGCCTTTCACAGTCTCTGTCAGCTTATTTAGTCACTGGAAAATATAAAGCTATGAGGCTGCCCCTCTCTACACATCCAGCCTCCGTGTCTTGACCCTGCAAGTTATTCTTGGACATAGTTTTTTGTGTTCTTTTTGTCCTCTGTATCCACCTGCCCACGTAGGCTTTGAGTTACAGATCATAATCATTTTTTTTCTTTGAGAGTTTAAAGTAGGTGGTGAAGACACCCATCTCTCAAGCTGCACTCTCCAGCATTTTGAGTTGGTTTTCACTGCTATTTTCGGGTCCCACTCATTGTTTTCACATCACAGAGTATGGATAGTATGATTGAATTCTGCCTCCCAAGTTCCTTGTGGGTCTGGAGGCACCGAGCAACCTGGATTCGAAGAGAAGGACTTACACTCAGTTATTAGCTTCCCTGGGGGAAGCCTCATGTCCAAAACCTAAGGCCGTTCTCTGATTCCTTCCACAAGGCTCTGCGCCCTGAGCTCTACCTGCTGTAGTCTCAGGAGCAAGCAGAGCGGGGCAGGCCCTGGTGAGCTGGCGAGCGGATGCCCAGCCCTGACCCCCACGTGCTCCATCCACATCAGACCACCCCCTTCGCTCGGCCAGCCACTCCTCCCCTCCCCACTCCCAAACGCCCCTCTGTCTCCTTATCCCCATCAAGTCTGGTAGAGCCTTTCCTAGTCTTTGTTGATAGAGACATTATGTTTTCAGCCACTTTTCTGTGTTTCAGATTTTTCATACTCCTTTTAAAATATACTAAAAATAGAATCTACGTTGTTCATAGAGAACTCTCTGGAATAATTCTTACACATCACGGTAGTGTTCAATTTCATACCTATGGTGGCTAAGTCTTTAAAGAGGAGCAGAACTTTCATGGATGCCTGGGTGGCTCAGTTGGTTGGACATCTGACTCTTAATTTCGGCTCAGGTCATGATCCCAGGGTCATGGGATCAAGCCCTGAATCAGGCTCTGCGCTGAGCGTGGTGCCAGCTTAAGACTCTCTCTCCCTACCTGCCCCTCTCAAAAATAAGTAAATGAAGAGGAGCAAGACTTTCATAAACTAATAATACCGTCATAGAGAAGAAGCAGTAAGAACTCTATATGCAAAAGTGATTCTGGTCAAGCATCCATGATAAGACTTTTTCTGATTCTGTTCTAAAATAGTATACAGGCTTATCACGTTTTCTCATTCATTCTGTCATCAATAATTAACCAAACCTTAAGGGCATCCTTTGTACCAGGCCCTGTGCCCTGTGTTGGGGATCCAAAAACTAGAAAGACACAGTCAATGCCTCTAAGGGCTTACGGTCCAGTATATTTTGATTAAAATGGAGCTTTCAGTATTCGGAATGCTCGAGGAGTGGAATGTTCTAGTTTTCCATACTTCCCTGTTAACTTCTGCCTTCTTGTGCACACCTCACAGTGGGCTCTCAATAAGTATTCTCTTGTGGACACAGTGCATTTATACAGAATTGAGGACTATGGCCTTTGTACTCTTAATTTTTTTTTATTGTCCTTGAAATGTGCATCTTCATTATATGTGAGGTATAATTGACATATAACATTTTATTAGTTTTAGGTGTACGAAATAATGACTCACTATTTGTATATATTGTGAAATGATCACCACAGTAAGTGTAGTGAGAGTCCATCGCTGTATTTTTTTTAATGTTTATTTACTTTTGAGAGAGAGACAGAGATTGAGAGCAGGGGAGGGGAGAGAGCGAGAAAGGGAGAGAGAGAATCCCAAGCAGGCTCTGCACTGTCAGCATAGAGCCCAATGCAGGGCTTGAACTCACAAACTGTAAGATCATGAGCTAAGCCGAGATCAAGAGTTGGATGCTCAACCAGGTGAGCCCCCCAGGCGTCCCATTCATCGCCATATATAGTTACACATTTTTTTTCTTATAATGGGAACTTTTAAGATCTGCTCTCTTAGCAACTTTTAAATATGCATTATAGTATTGTTAACTATAGTCCTCATGGTATACAATACATCCTCAGGACTTATACCTGGAAACTTTTACCTTTTGGCCACCTTTATCCACTTTGCCTACCTCCACCGTCCTCTGGCAACCACCAATTTGTTCTGTTTTGGAGTGTGTTTTTTTTAATTCTACACATAAGTGAGATCATGCTATATTTGTTTTCTCTGACTTATTTTACTTAGTACAGTGTCCTCAAGGCCCAAACATGTTGCAAATGGAAGGATATTTTTTCTTTTTTACATCTGAGTAATATTCCATTTTGTTTATACTGTGTATGTGTACATATGTATACACACAGTATAAATTTTATATATGTTATATATTTTATAGTATTATATACCATAGTGTAATATGCTATCCTGTATAATGGTATTACATAGTATCTAGTAATATACCACAGTATGTAGTGTATGGTGTGTATACAACATATGTAATATATAATATTACATGGTATGGTAGCGTATATACTATATATTTTATAGTGTGTATATATAATACATATAGGATTTTATGTATATAGAATGTGTGTATGTGTGTGTATACGTATGCACATATATATGTAACGATTTTTTTATTTGTGGAATAGACACAGGTTATTCCATGTCTTAGCTTGGAATTTATATTAAAATTATAAATAATGCAGTGAACATGGAGGTGCAATATCTTTTCAAGACAGTGAGTTCATTTCCATTGGATAAATATCAGAATTGGAATTTCTGGATCATATGGTAGGTAGTTTTACTTCTACTGCTAATTTCTTTCATCTACTCTAGTAAATGTCCTTCAGTCCAACAGAGCAGAGAGGTTGATACTAATGGACGTTCAGGTGTATATTTTTTCATTTGGACTTTGAGATGCGTTAAGAAATAGTCACTCACTTTTTGTTTTCCCCTGCCTAGTCAGTGTGGATTGTACAAACAGCCAAGTAGTGAACACATGTGGTAAGCACATCGTCATGACGGTGATGATTCCTGTGGAGTTGCTCGTGCTATTGCACATATTTGTACGTGTTCCACTGAGAATCAAAGCTCTTCTGTGGTGGAAGTTCAGTCTGGTATTTATTGGATACAAATGATGATGCTGTTTATTGTTTATAAACTTAAGGTTCCAAGTGACCTGGTCTTTGTTCTTTTTGGATCCGAACATAATTCAAAGAAAGTTTAGCATCAGAAACTTGTAGTTCAAGAAAGGTTTTTAATGTTTTTTATAAGGGAACAAAACATTGAGTACTCTGAAATTAGTGGTTTAACTAGTCAAAAAAAACTCTTTCAAAGGATATATTTATTTTTGATAACCTCATTAGCTTTCTTTATAGATCCAGTGTATGTATTATAAAGCTCTAGGCAATTTTTAACTGCCTGAGTTTATTACCAAGCAATTTTGTGCTAACCTCTAGAATCCCAGCATTTTCAGAAAATGGAAAAAATCTACTCACATAACATTTCTGTCTGGGGTTTTTGTGTCTGTGTGTGTGTGATGGTGGTGGGAGTGTGCTTAAATAGCATATTTCCATGCAAGATCTTTTGTTACAGAATCCCTTTTTAAAAAAGGAAATGTCCTGGGGCACCAGGGTAGCTCAGTCAGTTCAGCATTGAAGTCTTGATATCCGCTCAAGTCATGATCTCACAGTTGTGAGATTGACCCCGAGTCGAGCTCCCCACTGAGTGTGGAGCTTGCTTGGGAATCTTTCCTTCCCTCTCTCTCTGCCCCTCCCCTGCTCACTCATGTGTGCTCGCTCTCTCTCTCCAAATAAATAAATAAACATTTTAAAAATAAATAAATAAAAATTAAAAAGGAAATGCCCTTATAAGGGAAACTATACTTTTTCTTCAGAAGAGAAAACCATGGGGCACCTGGATGGCTCAGTTGGTTAAGTGACGGAGTCTTGATTTCGGCTCAGGTCATGATCTCACGATTGGTGAGCCTGAACCCCACATCGGGCTGCATACTGACAGTGTGGAGCCTGCTTGGGATATTATCTCTCTCTCCCTCTGTCTCCTTCTCTCTCTGCCCTCCCTACCCTCCCTACCTTTTTTTCTTTCTCAAAAAAAAGTAAACTGTGAAAGAAAGAAAGAAAGAAGGAAAGAAGGAAGGAAAGAAAGAAAGAAAGGAAGAAAGAAAGAAAGAAAAAAAGAAAGAAAGAAGAGAGAAAAGAAAAACACGAAGTCAGATAAAGTTGACAGTGGACTTATCATTATTTTTGAACGCCCAAAATGAAAAGTATTATTCTTATGATGAAACATCTTGCCAATGTTTCTATCTCTTTTAAAGCCTAGTATTCTGGATTGGAAACAGATAATCTCTCTGCACAGTAAACTTGATAGAAGAGCCAAAACAATTTCTTTTCTAAACTAATAACTTAAAATACTGGTTTCCTGGGAGTTAGGCCTAACAAGAGAAATTTCGTTAGTTCATTTATGGTGAGCAGGAGAGAATCTTTTTAAGAGGGGAATAAATTTGCTACATACCTAGAACCTTTTTTTTTTTTAAATATTTATTTGGGACAGAGCGCAAGTGGGGGAGGGGCAGAGAGAAAGGGACAGAGGATCCAAAGGGAGGCTCTGTGCTGACAGGCTGACAGCAGCGAGCCCAAGGTGGGGCTCGGACCCACAAACTGCAAGATCATGACCTGAGCTCAAGTCGGACGCTCAACTGCCTGAGCCACCCGGGAGCCCCAGCCATTTCAAATTCTAAATTATTACAAAAGACAAGATCCCAAATATTAGTTGCTGTAAGTTCTTAAACATTGCTTGCTGTATTGCAGTCCTTGCCACAGATCGGAGAGCTAGATAGGATAACTCTCACTCTTGGGGTATCATTTCCTCATATTTTCATTCTGATTGAAGACATCTGTTTTTCTTTGACTTAGAATCATGCAGCTCTAAAAACCAATAGAGAGACCGTGTAACTCATGTAGTGTAGGACTCTTGTTTTTAGATCTGAGGTCATTGCCGGCTGAATTCTGACCGTGGTACGGTCTTTTCTCTGCTTTCATGTTTCTTTGGCCCCTACATCACTTGACATCCCCCAAATGGGCTGGTATTTTAGAATGGCAGCGTCTGACTGCTTTCATTCTGCGGGTAGAGGCACTGCCTGGTTGGCTCCGACTTTTGGAACGGGAATCTGACGCTCATTGTGTCGCTCTGGCAGAGGGAGTGGGGGCCACCTGCCGGGGTGGCGTGGTTCCCACACACAACATGACGTGCCAGCTTCAAGGCAGCCAAGATGCCAGGCATCGAGTGGTGGAGAGGGTAGCTCGTACAATGCGATGCTTTTTCTGAAAGAAGATCTTCCCACCGGAAAGTAGTTCCAGCTCTCAGGCACATGCTTCATTAAATTGATCACATCTGTTGGCACTTGTGGGTGTTAGCACTGACAAGTGTCTCTATGTTAGTGCATTTCGGGGTTGTTTTTTTCCTTTCCTTTTCCTTCTTTCTTTTTTTTTCTTTTCTTTTCTTTTTTTTTTTTTTTGCCTGTGCTTCCTCCACTGTTAGCCTTTGCCTCATTTATCTAAGTGATTGTATTGTCTTAGATAATGCAGACATAGACTGAGACACACATTTTCGAGGCCAGTTTATGGAGTTCTGGATCTTAAACTGTTGATGTTTGCTAATGCTGCACAATTATCTTGGAGCAAGGTGTCTTCTTATGTGAGCGGAGATGTCACAGAGTATAGGAATGGTTCCTTATTTCCCTCTCCTGTGTCCGTTGGTGGTTACAGTTTAGCAGACTAGCTGGATATGAGACAGAGAACTCTGGGTAAACATAACATCTTGAGATGCTTGTGTGTAGCTATATACCAGTTAGATTTCCCTGTTTGGGGAGGATTTTTTTGAATAAAGATATTCGTAAATACAATCCCACTGGAGATGACATCTGGCTCTCAGGATTTATTTTTACTGTTTGTAACAGCTCAAATTTAAATTTGAAATTAAGACAATCAACTTTTGCTGTGCCTTTTTAATACTCCTTATGTAATTTTTTAAATGTTTAATTCCAGTATCGCTGACCTACAGTGTTTATATTAGGCTTATGTAAGTTTTTAAACTTTTTTTTAAAAGACTCTTACATGATGGGGACTTTTCCATTGTAAGGAAATTTAAAGACATTAATGTCAAATGAAAAGATGTTACTTCTGGCTATATATTTGTTCACATTTAAAGGAAATTGATAACTTTTTTGGTATTAAATTGCATATCATAGTTACATAAGAAATATGGTGATATAATAAGACTTCTGGTAGACATAGAAATAAATGAAATTAGTGATGCCCCAAATGTTTATTGAGCACCAGCTATTTGGAGGTGGCCCATCATTATCTGTTTCAGCTGTCCTATTAAAATGCTCAAACTTGGAAATAAAAGAATGGCTTTCATTAGTTACTAAATAAGAGCATAATCACAAAAATGCAAACCCCAAGTTCATCTAGATATGCTGTATCTTAGCAACTATTAANAAGCGAAAGTTGGACGCTTAACCGACTAAGCCACCCAGGCGCCCCTCAAAAAGGAGTCTTGAGTCTGAGGAATTACATCGGTAAAACTGTGCTAGAGCTGCTCATATACTAGAAGTCCATTAGACTGGGCTGTCCCCAGACTCAGAACCAGTTTCCCAGTTGAGTATTTAAATTTTATAAGGCCCGGGGCGCCTGTGTGGCTCAGTCGGTTAAGCATCCGACTAAAGCTCAAGTCATGATCTCGTGGTTCATGGGTTCGAGCCCTGCATCGGGCTCTGTGCTGACAGCTAGCTCAGAGCCTGGAGCCTGTCTTCAGGTTCTGCGTCTCCCTCTCTCTCTGACCCTCCCCTGCTCATGCTGTCCCTGTCTCTTTCTCAAAAATAAGTAAAACATTTTAAATTTTATAAGGCCCTTCTTGACCCCTCCCATACTGGAAATATTGTCAGTGGTATGTACATTGGCCTTGGTTTATCATGCGTGTGCGTACCACACATTTACAAAGAGGACTCCTTTGATTTATATGAAATTATTTTAAAACAACAGTTAAGTTAAGCTTTCCAGTATGAATACTGGAAAAAGTGAAATGTGTGTGCATGCTTACTCTTACAACTCCTGATAACAAGTGGCCAGTCTGGTAGGGGGTTGCAGGAGAAAGAGATTTAAATAGACAAGCTCACTTCATATTTTCTGAGTTTTCGAAGTCAGACTTGGAATACAGTTAAAGCCATGTGCAAACCATTTCATCTGTGAGCTGGGGCTCTGAGTATAGACAGTGCTGTGCAGTAGAAATACAAGATGAGCCATGCATGTAATGTTTAAATTTCTAGTAGCCACATTATAAAAAGATGCAGTTGGATAAATTTTAACTACAGTTTTTAGCCAAATATATGAAAAATACTATAATTTCAACATGTAATAACCAGTATAAAATTATGAAATATTTCACACTTTCCTTTTTCATACTGAGTCTTCAAAATCAGGGCTGTATTTTATACTCAACAACACATCTCANTGTTGCTACACATGGCCAGATTTCATTGTTTCTCATTGCCATGTAGTATTCCATGGTATAGATAAACCACATCTTCTTGATCCATTCATCCGTGGATGGACACTTAGGCTCTTTCCATGTTTTGGCTATTGTGGAGAGTGCTGCTATGAACATTGGGGTACATGTGCTCCTATGCATCAGTCATGCCTACTCTTCTGGACAGTGGTAGTCTAGAATTTGATTTTCTGAATGTAAAGCCATCCCTAAGTGTGTAACTGACAACTGAAATTTTGCCTTTGATCAGAAATTGCTATTGTTGAGAAGTGGTGTAATATTTAATAATGACTGTAACAAGAAATTTTTTCAGCAAAGAAACGTTGTCTTTCACATGTCTCATGTTTTTTTTTTATCAGACATACCTGCACAAAATCATAAGTATAAGAGATAATTAGAGAGTTAGAATCTTCCAAAAGAGTCATGATAGAGGATTTGAGGGGTGTGAGGTGTCCAGGTCCCTTGCAGAAATTTGGGGTTTGAGAAGTGTGAAATTATGGAGTGAGATTAGGAAGAAGGTTATCAGTAAATCCGAGCGCTGTGTTTTCTAGGCTAGTTATTTTTCTGTTATTCAGTGAAATCTCTGATTTAGCCATCCAAGGAGAAAACCATTTTAAATTCCAGACAAGTGGAATCTGAGCCCATTGCTTCCTCATCTCCGTACTCATTTAACATTGTGTTAATGGAGTGCTTCAAGAGCTGTCCTTTGGGTGTTTTAATGGAGGAACTGGGAAATTTTTTCCTATCCAAGCCACTGGTCCATGATGGGGGAAATTCATCCAGGTTATACAGTCAAGTAAAATACAGGCTATTTCAGTTTTTGAGGAAGGAATGTAAAATGGTCAAGGGGCCTTCTTTAAGTGTTAAGAACAGGGAGCATCACGTTGGGAAGTCATATTATGTTTTATTAAGAGTTATAAAGACACACACAAACACAGAGTTACAAACAGAGGGGCAACTGAGTGGCTCAGTCATTTAAGCATCAGCTCTTGATTTCGGCCCAGGTCATGATCTCATGGCTCGTGAGATTGCCCCATGTTGGGCTCCGTGCTGACAGCATAGAGCCTGCTTGGGATTGTCTCTCTCTCTCTCTCTCTCTCTCTCTCTCTCTCTCTCGCCCTCCCCTGCTCTCACAAGCATGCTCTCTCTCTCTCTCTCTAAATAAATGAACTTAATAAAAAGTTACAAATACCGATCATGGGAATGAGGAAGCTTATAAAAACCCAATCCAGGAGGTAGGGGAGAGGTCCCTTTGGTGTCTAGTGAACCATCCAGTCTAATGCTTCGTGGACGTGGAAGCAGCATGCTGAGACCAGGGCCCCAGTTCATCCCCGAGCTGCCCTGGTGCAGGTCCTGTCGTGGTCCCTGAGGGGCACGGGAGCCTGGCTGGGGGTCATTTACCCCTTTATCTGTGGAGAACACCCCATGGGAATACATGGGTTCTTTTTTTTTAAATTTTTTTAATGTTTTTATTTTATTTTGAGAGAAAGAGAAACAGAGAGCAAACAGGGGAGGGGCAGAGAGAGAGGGAGAGGGAGACACAGAATCCGAAGCAGGCCCCAGACTCTGAGCTGTCAGCGGAGCCGGTCACGGGGCTCGAACCCACAAACTGTAAGATCATGACTTGAGCCGAAATCAGATGCTTAACCGACTGAGCCACCCAGGTGCCTACCAACTGCTAATATGAGAAAATCTAGGAGACGCAGTCTCAGGACGATGTGCTATGGGAGAAAAGCTCAGTGGTCCATATGTCCACCAGCATGGAGAGGACAAGCCTTAAGGGTGTTATCTGACGTCCATCTCCATCATATGGCAGAAGATATGGTGCATTGTGAGCTGTGATCACCTCTGTTCCTGCAGCTAAGCCCCTGGGCTATGCTGCCGACACTTGCAAGGCCCTTTCCCAAATCATAATTTAAAAGGAGTTAACCGAGGGGCACCTGGGTGGCTCAGTCAGTTAAGTGTCCGACTTCAGCTCAGGTCATGATCTCGCAGTTCGTGGGTTCGAACCCCACATCGGGCTCTGTGCTGACAGCTCAGATCCTGGAGCCTGTTTCAGGTTCTGTGTCTCTCTCGCACTCTGCCCCTCCCAACTTGTGCTCTATCTCTTAAAAATAAATGTTAAAAAAAAGTTTTTTAAAATAGTTATTTAAAAGGAGTTAGCTGCTGTGTTAGCTATAGGGTTATTTCAGCCATGATTTTATGTAAAAGCTCTGCTGTCCAAGATGGCATCTGCTTTGATGTCATTCATTGATGATCACTACCAAGTGCCAAAGAAAATAGTAAGTTCCAATAAATATGTAAAAACTCAAACGTAGTCATTAATTTCACAGGGTTTGTTTTTCTGGCTCGTAATTGTGATCTTTCGGTTTCACATCCATGTGACATCATTAATTTCTGCAGGTGAAATGACCCTTAGTTGGCTTGACGGGACTAGTCTACTGATACATGATGGTTTTCAGTAATAAGAAACTGGCTTCCAAGGACGGTGCGCCCAGAACAATTGGAAAGGTGCTGCTCTAGAGCAGAGCCAAGGCCTGATGTCTAGGCAGGTGGGTGTGGGCTCACCCTAAGAAAGAGCATTCCAACAACCCCCAGTTCCGGAATGGGCTATGGTAGAAAATGAATACCTGTCACTGAAGCTATTGAAGTCAAGGGCACGCAGCCACCTGCTGGATACGTCCTCGAAAGGATTCCAGTATTACCATCACTTGTGCAAGGAGGATTATCTACACAGCATCTGAGAAGCACGCAGCTATTACTGCGTTGTGGTTCTAGGATTTGTTGACAGATGGCCCCTTGGTGGTAGGCAGTGGACAGTTTCTTTCACCAACCACGCATTGCCTTTCCAGAGTCAGTAGGGTATTGTGGATTCCAACAACAAAAGTTTGAGTTGCTCCTGCGAGCCAGGCCTGGGAGCATGCTTCCTATCTAGGGTGAGGCCCTTTGACCTTCAGTGAGCATCAGAATTACCTGGGGGGCACCTGGGGGCTCAGTCGGTTAAGCGTCGGGCTGCAGCTCAGGTCACGATCTCACAGTTTGTGGGTTTGAGCCCTGCATCAGGCTCTGTACAGAGCTCAGAGTCTGGAGCCTGCTTCCGATTCTGTGTCTCCCTCTCTCTGCCCCTCCCCTGCTCCTCTCTCCCTCGCTCTATCAAAAATAAATACTTAAAAAAATTAGAATCACCTGGAAGGATGGTTAAAAGGCCAGTTGCTGGGCCCCTCCCTTGAGTTTCTGACTGCACAGCTCTGGGCGGGGCCTGAGACTCTAAATTCAAGGGCAGGTGCAGGGACCACACATTGTGGTTCAGGGCATTGGTCCCAAGTGTGGGTGATTTCTGTCCCCCTCCTCGCAGGGGTGTTTGGCAAAGCCTGTGACATTTTTGGCTGTCACAACTGAGGGCTGGGAGTGCTGCTGGCATCTAATGGGTGGAAGCTGATGAAGCTGCCAAGCATGTACATAGTTAAAAAGAATTTTAAGGATGTGCGGAAGGCTCTACAGTGGAAAGCAAGACTTTGTCCCTCTTCTGCCCAAATTTTCTTCTTAGAACTGTTCAGAAACAACTGCAGTTGGTTTCATGTGTGTTTCCCAGATATGTTTTGCATTTACAACTGTGTTTCTGTAATTTTTAACACCAATGGCCAGGTATTTCTGTATAGTTTTTCCCCGTCTCAAACATATCAGTAAGTAGGTAGTGTAGTTCCCATTTTATAGATGAGGTCGTTGAGACTGAGTGGAAGTAATTTGCTCAAGGTCATGGAGTAAATGGCAGAGATGGAATTTGGACCAAGAGTTCTGGTTTTGAGCAGAACTGAACAAGATTCATAGGTGCCCCAGGCAAACGAATGGTTTGGCCCTCCAAGCAGGTTCACTGTGCCCTGCTTCAAGCCTCTGTCTTTTTTGAATGTTTGTGTACCATCTGTGTAGATGAGGGGGTGAGGGCCTTCCCAAGGACGTGTGGCACCTCCTTTCCAGCAGTTCAGCCATGGCACCCAAATTGCGCATATCACCACCAAACGTGATAAAGCCAGACCCCACCCCCCCCTCCTTGGCTGAAGGCAGTTCAGGGACCATCAGTTTTAACTCGAGGTCAGTCCCACCCCAGGCGCCTGACTACAGAGTTCCCATTTCTAGAGGTGTTCTGGCTTGAGGCCCCATGCAGGTCGGCAGCCCAGCCTGGCCTGGGCTTCCCCCAGACTCCTGAGCCTGCAGTCGTAGGCTTTCTCAGGGAGGCCCAGGCATTGCCGTCACCCCCATGGTGATAGCAGCAGTGACGGCTGGGGCCGTCCTATAACCAGATGCGGTGCTGACACTCTCAGTGGGAGTTCTCAACACAGCCTGACATTGGCCTGGTAGGTGGCTGGCGGGTTGGGAAGAAGGAACTTGCCCCCTAGGGAGTCCGCAGTGAGATACCTTTGTGACCAGGCCTTCATTGCAATGCCTCCCAAAGGCCGTGGGCACCTGCTAGGTTGTGCCTTGAGAGTGGGCATGTCATTTAGATGGTGCTGTTTAACCAGAAATGAAGAGTGCAATGCACTCGCCCACAGAGGAATGCTATCAGAAGACCAAGTTCTTTTTAAATCATGGCAGTTTAAGGCACATGCTTAGGATTCTAGTCCCTGGTGCTTCCAGGGCTAAGATGTGTTGCGTGACGTTTATGTCTGTCATTTCTGTCAATCAGCAGGTAACAAGGAGGGAACCCACTCTACGCTCTGGGTGTTGCTGAGTATCCTCCTAGGAGCACTGGCCATGCTGTGCAAAGAGCAAGGGATCACTGTGCTGGTAAGAGCTGAGATGCCGTCATTGCCCTTTCCTGTGCCGCCGTAGAGACGTCTCGGGCCAGCCCCGCCTCTGTGACTCCCTTCACTTCTCAGCCCCATTACCGGCCTGTCAGAGACCTTGCTGCCAGTGACTTGTGCTTTTAGTGCGTGTGGTGTTTCATGGAAACGGGCTGTCTCAGTTGACTATCATTAGCAACCGGTGGGAAGCAGAAAGTGGGAAGTTCTTAAGGACAGTGATTAGCGCTCCTGGAGGGGTGCCATAGAAAACGAGGAAAGAACAGTGTAAGTTTTCTGGGGTGCTGTCCTATTTCGGCACTTCGAAATACAATAGCAGACTGACCCCATCAGTGCTTCTGGTCCTGATTGAAGAAGTATTGAGTGTATGTTGTGCTCGGCCTCAACTAGAAATATCAAAGAGAAAGGGAGGAGCATTGAAGAGTACTGGCCCACACCTCCTATGTCTGATCAGAATCGAAGCCCCAGGAAGGGAGAGGCATTGAAATCCACTTCGCTTTTTCTCCATTGTAGCCAATTTTATGACTGACATTATTAGAAGAAAATTTAGAAATTTGGGCTACGATCAGGGAAATGGAAAATGAAGATACAGGATTTGCATGGCCCTTATAGGAGTAGCTTGGGAAAGAAAGAGCAGAGAAATCTATATGGGGTTTTATGGCAGTCGAAGCAGAGATGAGAGGTTTTATCAGGCTCAGTCTAGAAGATGAAGGTTAGCCACCTAAGAGATGGCACAGAATTATTGTGCAAAGATACCTGAATTTCACGAGTTTTTTTTTTTTTAATTTTTAATGTTTTATTTATTTCTGGGAGAGAAAGAGAGAGACAGCATGCGCAGGGGCGGGTCAGAGAGAGAGGGAGACACAGAGTCTGAAACAGGTTCTAGGCTCTGAGCTGTCAGCACAGAGCCTGACACGGGGCTCGAACCCACGAACCATGAGATCATGACCTGAGCTGAAGTCGGGTGCTTATCCAACTGAGCCACCCAGGCCCCCTGAGTTGTTTTTTTGTTTTTTTTTTTTTTAAGTTTGTTCCGAGCTAATATTTCTCAATCTTGGCATTATTGATGTTTTGGGCTAGATCTTTCTTTTTTATGGGAAGGCTGTCCTGTGCGCTGGGCATGTTTAGCGACATCTCTGGCCTCTAACCCTAAATACCAGTAGGACTGCCTTGGGTGTGACAACTTAAAATGTCTCTACATGTCATCAGGCATCCCCTGGGTGGCAGAACCATCCACTGCTCTAAACCCTTGCTTCGCAAAGACCAGTAGTAACAACACCATCTGGGAGCTTAGTAGAAATTTAGGATCTCTAACCCTACCCCCGGCCTGCTGATTCAGCATCTCCATTTAACAGGGTCCAAGGTGGCTCCCATTAATGTTTGAAAAGCACTAAAGAATTAGGTGTTGAATTTATGTGACTAAAGATACACTAAAATTTAGCTGTTTTCAAACATTTGATTAGAATGTAGACATTTTGATGATGCATTTAAATGGAAAGCTGGAGAGTGCCAAAATTCGGTTTGGCTCCGTCCTTATAAGGACATGATCACCTCACCCCTTGGTGACTCTCTTCTAGCTCATAGGGAGAAAAACAAATGGTATAAGACAGCAGCAGCTCAACAGGAAGCTTCTGCCTTCTAGAAAATGGTTTACACCCAGGCAGAAATGGTCTTCTGTGACCCACTAAAATCCTGTATCGCATGAGTGAATAAAATCAGAACTCTTTGAAATGATTAACCCAGTGCTGGCTTGTGTATTGGATAATTAATGGCTTCCAGCATTTATGGGAGAGGGTTAAGTAGGGATGTCATCCTTGCTCTAGAAACCACAAATTACCGCTGGCTTGTGATGATTTATGATCTTCTTTGCCGCAAAGCCCCCTATCAAAAAAACCGAAGTCATTTAGGGGGAGCTTTAACCACAGACGCCTTATGCATTGTGACTACTTTATCTAGACTGGTCAGGGAGTCCCATGAGATGACCTTGCCTACAGCGATGACCTCTACAGAAAGTCCCTTGCAGGGCAGAGAAGGGAATCCAAGGCCCATCTAGCCTCTAGTCTCTACGCGTGGGTATTATAGTTGCAAAAGCCACCCTCGCCTTCTGGAAAGAAACTATTTTGGTGCTGCTGGAAGCTACCAGCAGAAGGAGATCTGCCACATCACATCCCAAAGACTGGCTTCGCATAATGGAAGTTACTTGTTGTTCACCTCGATGTGGGTGGAGGTGACTCTTGTCCACACAGTGGGCCCTCCCTGGTGCGGGTTCTGCTGTCCAGAGTGTGTAGTTTGCACCATTGCCCCGATTGTGCCTATCACAGCCAGCTGGAAGGGGAAATCAAGTGGCAGGGCATGCCCAGGTTATAAGCAAACCTCCAAAATGATGCATTATCGCCTCGAGCCAGGTTCTGAAGGCTGGAACTCAAGTCACATGTCCACACGTAACTGCAGGGCTGGCTGGGAAGTGCCGTCGGGCTGTGTGCCCAGCAAGACCTGAAAACCAGTGGGCAGCTAGGAGTCTGAACCTGAGAGATCTCCAAACCCCATCAGAGATGATTTTTTATGTTGCACCCCTGCTTCTACTACACGTGCTGAAATCAGTCAGTGCTTGGCGTTCTTGAGGTGCGATTAATTACTTCCATGGCTTGGTTCTCCAGGTTAACAGCTGCCTTTATCTTCTGAGGCATAATCACTGTGAAGGTAACCCCTCTGTTACAGCCACTAAGAGACTGTTTTACAGTAAAAAAAAAAAAAAGGAAAGAGGGGCCCCAAGTTTCCAGCTATCCTGAGTCTTAAAATACTCTTCTGTGCAGCCTATGAAATTATGACCAACAGGGATCGACTGGAGAAGAAATCTGTTATATCACCGTGAGTCAGCATTACAGGAACAGTCGTGGGATGTCTGTTTCAGAGCTGGGGACATCGCCCGTGATTATCTTAGCCATTGCAGTTCTTGTCGAGATTCAGTAGTAAAATTGTGAACCATAATTGCCACCTAATCAGAGCCAGGCTCTCCCATCACTGATTGCCTTGCTTTGCTTCCTCAGGGTTTGAATGCAGTCTTTGACATCTTGGTGATAGGCAAATTAAATGTTCTGGAAGTGGTCCAGAAGGTACTACATAAAGACAAATCATTAGAGGTGAGTATATACTTTTTGTCTCCAGCCCAGACATGGAAAATGTCAAGTACCAGCTGATTTACAATGCCATTTTCCAAATATGGCGGTTTCGAATCGGAAAAGAGCCAGCCCTTTCCAGCACGGTGGCATTGCAGCTTGGGCAGAATTGCTGCACATGTGCACCGAGCTTGGCTGAGCTTTTATTTGAAAACCTGCGACATCAGGGGCTTTGCGCTGACCTTTCAGAACCTTGGCGCACTCAGGAACGGGGGCCTCCTCTTCAGGATAACCCTTCTGGCCTCCGGGGGAGCAGGGGTGCTCTACATGCGCTGGAAGATCATGGGCACTGGCCCCCCGGCGTTCACCGAGGTGGACAATCCTGCCTCCTTCGCCGACAGCATGCTGGTCAGGGTGAGTGCTGAGCCTGTCCGCCGCTGGATTGTCTTCTCTGCCCACCAGATTCCAGAACCTCTGTCTCCCTCTTCCTACTTCCCAACACGCCCACAAAATCCCTAATCAACGGAATACCTTCCCCATTTGTTTGCTCTCACTAAGGATATTGTCGGATGAAACCAGATTTTGATTAAGGGATCAAAAGGGCGTGAGCCCCTTGTATTTCCATTCTAATCAAAATTAAAGAGAAATGGCTTTCAAATACCAGGTTTCATGCCAGCCTTCCTAAAGTGTCCCCTGAGCCTGTGACCATTGTGGTAAAGGAAATTGATGTGGCGGGATTAACACAAAGTCTAACCACATCGGTTATATATCTTTAAACATCTGACAGTATCCAGACACTCTTTCTTGTAAAGGTTTGCTTTTTCTGAAGGCAAGGGTGTCAAGCCACAAATTCTTAGCTGTTCGTTTCATAGAGATAGAAATCAAAAGGAGGAAAAACCCTCTTCTTAAATTGTCAGACACATAGGTGACCCTTGGGCCTCAGATTTCCTGGGTCACAGGCTTTGGGCATTACTAAGTAGATGGGACACACTTTGACCAGAAATATAACAGATGGATAGCAGAATCTGGTGGCTTTGCTGTATTTTTCTCTATTACAGTCCGAACACATTTAGTAGATTGCAAAGGACAGCCCCACTTCCAAGGTAGAAATTGGTAACATTTTACTTTATACAATTGCTCTCCTTGTACAGAAGCCTCAAACGTAAAGTTACAAGGTATACACACACACACACACACACACACGTGCATATGGGTGTGTGTGTATATATATACACACATATGTATATATATAGAAGTTCTGTATCAAATAAATGTTTGTTTTCCTTTTGACTGACAGGCCATAAACTATAATTACTATTATTCATTGAATGCCTGGCTGCTGCTGTGCCCCTGGTGGCTGTGTTTTGATTGGTCAATGGGCTGTATCCCCCTCATTAAGTCAGCTGGTGACTGGAGAGTAATTGCACTCGCCGCACTGTGGTTCTGTCTAATTGGCCTAATATGCCAAGCCCTATGCTCTGAAGACAGCCACAAAAGAAGGTAAGAGGCAGCACTGAATTTTAACTTCCACACTGGGCTGGATCCGAGCATTTCGCTAAATCCAGCAACGATTTTAACAATTTTGTGGAAGTCATGTCTAAGGATGTTTATTTCCAATACATATTTATGCCTAGGATGGACTCCATCCGTTTGTAATCCATCGCTGGCTCCAACTAGTGGGGAGTGAACTTGGAGGAGCGGATGATGACTGCTCTGTCTCCCCCTCCCACATTCCCCTTGAAGTAGCATCTTGAGATCCTTTTCTCTGTAGGTGGTAAAGAGTAATTTATGGTCAGAACAGAGAGTGTAATTGATGTGTGCTGTGCCCATCATTCCACAATTCTCCTTCAGAAAACCCTGGTGGATGCTGTAGTGATGCCTTCTGTTGTTATTTAGTGGAAAATAAACTGCTGCCCCCAAAAGACTATTTTTTCTCACAAAGAGAGAGAGACAGAGAGAATAAAAGGTTATTGAGAAAATAATTGGGGGGGAACAAATGTGTTTCATGTGAAAAAACTATTTAAGGTGATTGATTCCTTTTAAGCATATGTGTTTAGAGAATTAGATTAGTAATTTCTCAAAATAAGTTTTGCTTGTTTCTAAAGCCTATTTATTTGGAGAGACAGAGCACGAGCAGGGGAGAGGCAGAGAGAGAGAGAGAGAGAGAGAGAGAGGGAGAATACCAAGCAGGCTCTGCGCTGTCAGTGCAGAGCCTGATGCAGGGCTTGATCTCGCGAACCCTGAGATCATGCATGACCTGAGCTGAAATCAGGAGTTGGTCGCTCAACCTCCTGAGCCATCCAGGCACCCCCCAAATAAGTTTTAAGTTTACCTGTTAAATTAGTTCATAATTCGACTAATTTTTGTCCCCGTTCACTTATACACGTGCAACAGCAGTTTTGTTTTGTTGTTTTGTTTTGTTGTAAGTAGTGAAGGCACAGGGTCCAGGAAGGAGCCACCAAATTTGACCTCACTTCTTAACCTTTCCTCTTGTATCATATGGGACTTTGGAAATGTTGCCTGGTTCCAGAAGCTCTTCATGCCCAGCTTTCTTTTTGCTTGAGTGAGATATGTGGTGATGTGGCACCCAAAAATGATCACAATTTTGTTTATTTAAGATTTTATAAAGCTTAAACTAGTAAAGTATTATTATTCCTGTTAAAGTTGGAGAGGGGATTTTTTTTTCCCCATGAAAACTATAGTAGACTAATTGTGACCACTATACCACTGATCTATCTATTCAATGCCTGCACGGTTTGAGGTGGGGTTTAGGGTGAGGTGAGTTAATAAGGCCTCACAAAATGTAATCATTCTGACCTTACTTGTATGGATTGAGCACCTTATAAGTCTTGTCCGTGTGCTTGATGCTAACTACGCGCATTAGTGAGCTTTCATGACTTACCCTCATACCGCCAGGCTAAAGCCTCTTTACTGATGACATTGCTCTAGTATTTCTGGGACCTTTTCCCAATTGATGACATGAAAAAAAATTGATCACTAATTTAATGCTGAGTAGGATTTTTTTTTGAAAAGTCTGAAAATAGCTATTTCAATTACTTCTCATTTTCCAGGGTCCTTACGCTGGGCCTGGGATTTCTCATTATCCCCTTTCTTCCTGCAAGTAACTTGTTCTTCCGAGTGGGCTTTGTGGTTGCAGAAAGAGTCCTCTACCTCCCCAGTGCTGGGTACTGCATGCTGCTGACTTTCGGATTTGGAGCTCTCAGCAAACACACTAAGAAAAAGGTATGGGGGCGCCTGGGTGGCTCAGTCGGTTGAGTGTCCGACTTTGGCTCAGGTCATGATCTCGCGGTCCGTGGGTTTGAGCCCCGCGTCGGGCTCCATGCTGACAGCTCAGAGCCTGGAGCCTGCTTCGGGATTCTGTGTCTCCCTCTCTCTTTGCCCCTCCCCAGCATATGCTCTGTCTCCCTTAAAAATCAACATTAAAAAAAATGGTATGGGCCCAGAGCATTGCCATTCTACCCAAGACCATTGGATGGACCTTCCTAATGACATTCACTGTATCTCTCTGTCCCTAAGAAATTGATTGCTGCTGTCGTACTGGGAATTTTATTCATAAATATGCTGAGGTGCATGATTCGCAGTGGCGAGTGGCGGAATGAAGAACAGCTTTTTAGAAGTGCCCTGTCTGTGTGTCCTCTCAATGCCAAGGTATGTTGGCTGCCATGTTTCCTGAGAAATAATAAATAATTTTGGAAATAATCCAAAAAAACTCCTTAAAACCAGACAGTGTCAGTGAAACTGCAGATTACTTAAATGAAGTTTTGCCCATCTTCCAGGTGGTCCAGTCACCCACCGAAATGGTAGCAGTGAGGTAGTGCCACACGTCCAGACGATGGTTGGGGGAGGGGCAGAGTTTGAACCTCAGAACAACGTACCCGGGGGCGACAGCACCCAGTCTTCCTCTAGTCTGTAACTTGAAGATGTTTACGCCTGTGAACAGGCTGCACTTTGGTTCAGGAAGTTTAAATTATACTGTCTGACGTTGAGTAGTACACATTTCTGTCGCCTTTGGCTTCTGTGCTTGTGATGCCTTTTGTCAGATTAGGTAAAAATAAACGTGTAGGCTTGAAAATTGGCAATGTTTTTGTTGAAGCTGTCTGGTAAGAATCTGTTTCACTTGTATTCTTGATGAATCCAATCTCTTCCTTTAACCAGCTATGCCTTTTTGGGCAAAAAGGAACTGCTTTGAACTTGCAGTGCTCTTTTCTATCAAGGGGAGATAATGTCTGTCTCCTGGATTTGTTGTGGGTCCGAAATGAAATAGGGCGTCTGAAGAGCCCTAGCATGGTAGTTAGAACGTAGTAGGTGCTCAAGAGATGTTAGCTTTCTGAGGCTTGTTTTAGTTTTGGTTGTCTCATCAGAAAGTGCTACTTGGTCAAAATGAAAGGCCAAGGGGTTAGGTTAGAAGAATTTTCTTTTGGTATAGATTATTAGTAAATAACGATACATTCTGTCGCAGGTCATCAGAACACGAGTTCCTAGCATGCTTAACTGTGAATCCTCTAGGGGGATAAAAAGTGCTCTCTGGAATTCTGTCTCATTTCCATATTCCATAGTTAAGAGAAAGCAGGGGCATCTGGGTGGCTCAGTTGGTTGTCTGACCGGCTCAGGTCAGGATCTCACGGTTTGTGAGTTCAAGCCCCATGTCAGGCTCTGTGCTAACAGCTCAGAGCCTGGCACCTGCTTAGGATTCTTGTCTCTCTCTCTCTCTGTCCCCCCTGCCCCCCGCTCATGCTCTATCTGTCTGTCTCTCTCTGAAAAATACATAAACATTAAAAAAATTAAAACAGAAAGCAGTGATTTCAGGTAAAATTATATGAATAAATCTCGTGAACGGTTGACACCCTATTGTGATCCTGAAGTGAAGAATAGTGTAAAAGGTGCTAGCTCCTCGTTCATCTTTTTCTTGGATTAAAACAAGAAATCTGGTTCATGTTTTATAGTTAATTCCTTCAAGCTTTTATCCTTAATTTGATTTGCTGACCTATCCATTTATTGTATACTACTAAAAATAAATGGCCTGTGATTTAATTTCATAAATGGTAATAGATCTGCTGTATTTTTGCTTTTCTGTTTGAATAGCAGTAATTATAGTTTCTATTTATATAGTTCTTCCCCACAAGGAACTCAGATTTCTTTGGAGAGGCTCTATAATTAATCTCCACTATCCTCCCTCTAAGGTTTTTAGAGAGAGAGGGTTTTATTTTCTTCATTTTTCCAAATGGAAGAAACCGAGGCGTAGAAGGATGTTATTTAGGTTAGTAATGTAGGTGGTGATAGAGGCCTAGTATGATGTGCCACCCAGGTTATGCCGCTAAGTCAGGGGCAGGAGTGACCTAGGTGATGTTCAAGTCTATACGTCTGCCCTAGTATGTGATTTCATATGTCATCGGAAAGAAAACACGAGGTGTGCACACATGGGCACACACACAATCATATGTCTGCGTATGTAGTTTTCTTTTTTAAGTTTAAGACATACAGATACGACCTCATCTTCAAAATGGACCCAATGGTGATAGTCCTTTCTAAGAAGGTTTTTCAGTATTACCTTTCAGTCTGAGCAAAATAGAGGTTCGGGGTTTTATTTTTGATTTTTTTGTTTGTTTGTTTTACTTTCCACTATAAACTGCAGTGTAGTAAACTCATCTTTGCTTCCTTTTTTTTTTTTTTTTTGGAAAAAAGCTAGGCTGATTTCAAGGAAGAGACCTCATTTAGGGAGATACCATTTTCCTTCAACTCTTGCAGGAAAATACATTTTCTGTATTGGCTTCCACTTTATGTTAACTGAATACGAAGTAAACATTTGGCACCTGACTAGATTAGGCCCAGATTTATGTACTGAGACTCCGTCTTTTTCTTTCTTTTTTGATTAAAATTTTTTAATGTTTTATTTATTTCTGAGAGAAAGAGAAAGACACAGTGTAAGCAGGGGAAGGTCAGGGAGAGAGGGAGATACAGAATCTGAAGCAGGCTCCAGGCTCTGAACTAGCTGTCAGCACAGAGCCCAACGCGGGGCTTGAACCCACGAGCCATGAGATCATGACCTGAGCCAAAGTCGGAAGCTTAACCAACTGAGCCACCCAGGCGCCCCGACTCAGTCTTTTTCAAAAGATGGCCAAAGCCACATAGGTGGTGCCAGTGCCCAGTCTACAGTTGAATTGCCCACATGGCCTTGCATAAGTTAGGCACTCGATATTAGTGATTGAATTGAGCCACGTGGAAATCAAATTTCTTTAGCCTGCAGTGGATGAGATACCAAGTATTTAATTATATTTATAGTCCTGTTTAGTTGTTAAGGCTTAAAAGGATGTGCCACTTTGTATCAACTCTGAGATACAATTCTAAACTCCTTTAACCGTGAAAAGGATCCTCTGAACCACAATGCGGTATTTCCTTAAGGATGAGCCAGGGTGGGCTAATGGACTTATATGTGTTTAAAACATCTTGACATCAAATGTTAGCAGAAAACTTGAAACAAACTGGTTTCAGCCCTGGAAAGTGCCTTCCGTTGTTGATCTACAGGTCACGGGGCTACAGTGGACATTTTCTGTGCCGGCTTGCTGCCTCCACCTATGAATCACAAAAGCTAGAGGGAAAGTCCGAGAATAAACAGGCTTTTTCAGTCTCTTACGTTCCATGGAAACAAAAATTACTCATTCTTTAAACACCGTCTCAAGGGAACTGTTTATGAGGGCTTTGGGGTTTTTTTTGTTTGTTTTTGTTTTCCATTGGGTTATCTGGACAGCTGTTTTCTATTCAGATACTTACTTCCCTCCATATAACCAGCCCATAGGATGAGGCTGGCCTCTGGCTGAGGCTGTTCATATCAGTTCTTAATTGTGGACAGCCTGCCTTCTGGGGCTGGATCCAATTTTGACCAGTTCCGTGGAAATAACCGCAGTCTGCATTTCTGGAGCGTTCCTTGTCTGTCCCCTGCTCTGGGTGGCTGGCGTTCTGGGTGTCTCACATAACCCGGTGTATACTGCAGTTGAATTCTTTGTCTCAGCTTCTTACTGAGAAAACAGAATTTGCCCATAACAAAGGAAAGTGGCAGGAGCTTAGGGGCGGAAGAGGCAGGAGTCGTGCTGAAGTCTGAGTAGAAGCTGCATTTGTATGCTGGGGGCCACAAGCACATTGCTCATCGGTTGGATTCTGGTCGGTTCTTTTGTGCAGGGAGGGAGGAGAGGTAAGCACGTCCAGGCTGGGGCCAGGGGAGGCACGAAAGGAAACCACTTAGAGCACACTTCTCAAAGCACATGCTACCTCTGTAGCATTAGCTATAATTTGAAGATGTTAATACCGACGAACAGACAATAGTATGGCTCAGGAAGTCTAAATTATACTGTGTGCTGTGCAGTAGTACACATTTCTGTCACCTGTGAGTTCTCTGCTTGTGATTCCTTTTGTCAGACAGGATAAAAATAAACGTATGTACTTTAAAATTGGTAGCCAAGAAACAAATCTCTGATACATACGTGCTCAAAGAATGTCACCCTGTTCCAGACCCTTCCAGAAACACTAGTATTTTTGAAGATATGCCATAACTGTAGGTTGAGACTGATCAGGCCGGATGTGGTTATATTTTCTGAAGCGTTTTTGAAGTGTTTCGGTGTAATGCTACTTGAAATGTGTTCAAACCATTATCGTATTCCATGATGTGTTAACTAGGGCCGCCATGAAAAAGCACCACCAACTGGGGGCTTAAACAAGAGACATTTATTTCCTCGTGGTTCTGAAGACCAGAAGTCCAAGATCACAGGGTCCTCACATGGTCTCTCCTCTGTGCTCGTGCAGTCGCGGTGAATGCGCAACCTTAGTGTCTCTCCCTGTGTTCAGATTTTCTCTTCTTACAAGGACTTCAGTCAGATGGGATTAGGGCCCACCCCAACAGCCTCATTTTCACCTTATTTCCTCTTTAAGCGTCCTGTCCGCAAATATAGTCACATTCTGAGGTCCTGGGGGTCAGGATTTCAACAGATTAATTGGGGGTGCGGGGTGGGGGTAGAACTCAGCTGTTACCACGCAACAAGAAACATTATTTACATTATGAAAAAGAACAGATGGCATGAATGAGTGGGTCTAGAAATCACCTCAAGCAGTTGGCCCCATCCTCACTAGCACCCTCATAGATGGGTGTGATATAGTGAGAAAAACACAGGTTTTGGAGCCTGGCTTCAAATCTAGCACCACATCCTTGGGTAAGATGCTTAATGATGCTGTAGCACCCCCTCAACCTGGCAGGGCTGCAGTGCAGAGAAGACACACGCATATTCGGTGCCAGCCACGCACAAGGCTCACGGCAACCCTCTGCACGTGCCGGCTGCCAGGATTCCTGTCACCATGAGCCGCTGAATGAACTCCTGTGGCTTCATCTCCTCTGAGATTGCTGTTGGCCTGTACATAGGAAGCCTCTAAAAGGAGCATCAATAAATACGTTTNTTTGGGTCCCGGCTCCTTTCCTGATAACTTATTCCCAGCCCATGGACAGTTGAGAAAATGCCCATAGGTCAACCAGCCTATGCCTTCAAGTTCCTCTGGCTTGAGAATTTCTCTTAGCTTTACAACTGTGAGTCCAGCTGCTTCTAGTCATCCTTACCTCCTTCCTCAATCATTCAAAATGCTGTCCTTCTTCTGTCTACCTCTCTTTTTTTTTTTTAGCAGTGGGGCAAAATTCTCATAACAAAGTCAACCATTTTAGTTCTTAACAAAAATTAAACATGTAATTACCATATGATCCAGCAAATCCACTTCTGGGTAGATACCCACAAGAATTGAAAGCGGGATCTCAAAGACGTATGTGAACACACATGTTCATAGCAGCACTGTTCACAGTTGCCAAAAGGTGGAAGCAATCCAAGTGTCTGTCCATCGATAGACAAATAGATGAGCAAAATGTAGTGCATGCGCGCAGCAGAATGTTCCTCAGCCTTGAAAAGGAAGGAAATTCTGACACATGCTACAATGTGGATGACACTCGAGGGCATTATCTACGTGAGACAAGCCAGTCACAAAGACAAGTGCAATAGAATTACCCTTCTGTAAGGGATCTAGAATAGTCAGACACAGGGTGGTGGCTGTCAGGGGCTACGGGGAGGTAAAGATGGAGAGTTACCGTGTAACAAGTACAGAGATTCAAAGATGCAAGATGAGAGAGTTCTCCAGGCCGGTTGCACAACAATGTGAATGTACTCAACCCTACTGAACTATACACTTAAAAATGGTTAATCATGGGGCACCTGGGTGGCTCAGTCTGTTAAGTGTCCGACTGGCTCAGGTCATGATCTCGTGATCTGTGAGTTCGAGCCCCGCATCGGGCTCTGTGCTGACAGCTCAGAGCCTGGAACCTGCTTCAGATTCTGTGTCTCCCTCTCTCTCTGCCCCTCCCCCACTCATGCTCTGTCTCGCTCTGTCTCTCTCTGTCTCTCAAAAATAAAGAAACATTAAAAACATGGTCAATCACTCAAAACTGGCAAAACATTGTCAACTATACTAAATTTTTAAAAAATATTGATGGTTAAGATGGTAGCTTTTATGTTTAATTTACTATTAAAAACTAAAAAACTTCCCATGTGGTTTTCAGAATAAAATGATCACTATTAAATACTTTTTTAAATCAACCGTTTATTTTTAATATACAGATTTTTTGAGAGAGAGAGAGAAAGCAGGCACGCATGACTTAGGGGAGGAGCAAAGGGAGAGAGAGAATCCTCACAGGGCTCAGTGTCACAATCATGAGATTATGACCTGAGCCAAAATCAAGAGTCAGACGCTTGACCAACTGAGCCACCCGGGTTGCCTCTAAATTAACCATTTTAAAGTGCGCAATTCAGTGACATCTAGAGCGTTCACAGAGTGGTGGGACCAGCACCTGTCTCTAGTTCTGGAACATTTCATCACCTCATTCTCTTTCTGTTGCTGTATTATTCCCTGGTGGTTTCTCCAGCTTGTAATTTGATTAGAGAGGTGGAAAGAAGAAGGTCCTATGGGACCCTTTCCTCTCCCGGCCGGCTTGCCCCATGTGATCACACGACCTGTGGCTGTACCGCCTCTGTCTCCCTGCCACGTTTGTGTCCCCAGCCTGCTCATCTCCTGAGCTCAGGTGACCACCTTGGTCTCTCTTCTTGGATTCTCCAAGGACTTCAAAATCAGTTGATTCCTCTCCCCCAAAGCAAGCCTAGCCACTGGTCGTATCTCCCTGCAAACCATCACATCCATTCGCTTCCGGAAGTTAGAAGCCTCGAGTTCATTCTTGACCTGCTTCCTCACTCTTAACCATCAGCAATTTCTGTGCCTTTTGCTTCCTCAAATTCCTGTGCTCCTTCCCCACCACCCTAGTGCAATCCCCTTCCCCGGGACTGTCACATCAGGTGCTCCCTGGACCCCTGACATCTGTCTCTTCCCCGCTCGTGTGTTTCCCACAGTGTGACTAATTAGTTATAACATAGCCCTGATTGTGACCTTCTGCCGCCCTCCTACACCTGGCTTTTGTTATGGGTTGAATTGAGCCCCACAAAAGACTTGTTCGAATCCTCAGCCCTGGTACCTGTGACGGGTGGTCGTGAAGGTGTAGGTTAGATGAGTTCACAGTGGTACAGGGTGGGCCCTTAATCCTGTATGACCGGTGTCCTTATAAGGAGAGACACAGACACACAGGGAGAAGTCCTGGTGAAGGTGGAGGCAGAGATTGGGACCGCTCAGCTGTAGGCCGAGGGAACGCCTGGGCTTTGCCAGCAGCCATCAGAAGACAGGAGAGAAGCGCAGAATTCTTCCTCCCTCAGAATCTCCAGTGGAGACCAGCCTCGCTGCCCTTACTCTTTGCCTCCAGAACGAGAAGGGAATACAGTTCTGTGGCCTTGGGCTCCCCCTAACTTGGGGTGCTTTGCTGTGTCAGCCCTAGGAACCTCACGTACTTACAGGCCTTGTGCTGGCCTTTTGCTACTTCCGGGCAGAGACTAAACCAGACCTGTCGTGTCTCGGGGTTCCCCGTGCAGCCCGCTCTCCCACGCCCTCCGGCCAGGTCCCCCTTGCCCTCTGCACTCCGGCGACACTGGGCTTCTTGTAGTTGCTCAACTAAACACTGGGCTTCCTCGCAGCACTGCAGCCTGCCCATTGCCTGCCCTGCCTGGCACGTTTACTCCAGGGGAGCCCCTTTACCCCCCTTCAGATCTCTGCTGGAGGGCCCTTCCCCAGGACAGCCCTCCCCAGGCCCAGACCAGGCGCCATCTTGGGGACCCATCTTCCTCCACAGCCCCAGGTGCCTTCTAGTGACACACTTTCCAACAGGGTCATTTGACTCGTAGCCTGAGCTCCAGAGGCTCAAACTGTACCTCTCACTGCCAGCAGCACTCGGCTGTCGGCCTCAGTCATTACCTGAAGGAATGAGGGAGGGAGAATTTCATCAGCACGAACTAGAAGGTTTGCAATGCTACAGAAGAAGGTATCCTACAAAAAAGATGTGTGGTGGTAAAAATACAAGGGCGCCTGGGGGGCCCAGTCATTTGAGCTTCCGACTTCAGCTCAGGTCACAATCTCGCAGTTCGTGGGTTCGAGCCCCATATCAGGCTCTGTGCTAACAGCTCAGAGCCTGGAATTTGCTTCAGATTCTGTGTCTCCCTCTCTCTCTGCCCCTCCCCTGCATGCACTCTGTCTCTGTCTCCTTCTCTCTTTCTCTCAAAAATAAATAAACATTAAAATTTTTTTTTAAAATACAGAATCCTTGTTTCTCCCTCTCACAGCCACGTGTGGTTGGACTTTGCATCTCAGCCCTAACGGGATGGGTGGGTAGGAGGAGCGGGGCTGAAGGTTTAGCAATAAAACCAGATCCACTTAGTAATTTTCGAGTTCTCCTTAAATAGCCTTCTGTTGGGGCGCCTGGGTGGCTTAGTCGGTTAAGCGTCCGACTTTTGCTTAGGTCATGATCTCGCGGTTCGTGGGTTTGGGCCCCGTGTCGGGCTCTGTGCTGACTGCCAGCTCAGAGCCTGGAGCCTGTTTCAGTCTGTGACTCCCTCTCTCTCTGACCCTCCCCTGCTCACGCTGTCTCTCTCTCTCTCCCCTAGAAATAAATAAAATATTAAAAAAATAAAAAAAAAAATAGCTTCTGTTGTACCTGAGTGATATCAGCTGCTTGTTGCCAGCCTGTCCTTCGAATCTTATCTTCCAGGCTGGGGGGTTAAAGCATGACCCTGGCCTGCCCTCTGTAAGGTGTTAGCCAAACTTCTGGTGGGA
>NW_027528362.1:4539984-4550737 GCF_008692635.1 Crocuta crocuta | reverse complement strand
TGACAGGCACCCCTGCTCTGAACAAAGGAGTCTATCAGCTGTTGGCCATGTTTTTATCTGTATTTTCAGGTTCACTACAATGTTGGCAAAAACCTGGCCGATAAAGGCAATCAGACAGCTGCCATCAGATATTACCGGGAAGCTGTGAGGTACCGCAAGTGTCTTGTCTCATTTATATACATGTCTTGTTTTAACTGTCTAGGATTTAAAAAGACCCTGACTTTAAGATACCTTTGCCAATTCCTGACAGTTTAGTGAAGACCACTGAGCTTTAACAGACGGCTTGGTTTCTCTCTCTGCTTCCAGATTAAATCCCAAGTACGTTCATGCCATGAATAATCTTGGAAATATCTTAAAAGAAAGGAATGAGCTACAAGAAGCCGAAGAGCTGCTGTCTTTGGCTGTGCAAATACAGTAAGCATTGTTTTCTACAATTAGGCTGCATATAATTAGGTTGCATATAATTACGCAAAGTGATGAGCTCCTGCGTTCTGGGGTCTTAGCCTTTCTTTTCCTTGTTTATCTTTAAAAAAAAAAAAATGCTCTTCCAGGCCAGACTTTGCTGCGGCGTGGATGAACTTGGGCATAGTGCAGAACAGTTTGAAACGGTTCGAAGCCGCCGAGCAAAGTTACCGGACAGCCATCAAACACAGGCGGAAGTACCCAGATTGTTACTACAACCTTGGGCGTCTGGTAAGCGGAAGTTGGCAGTGGCTATAGAAATAAAGCTTGGTTTTTTTCCCCCTTTTTATAATAGTGACAGAAGTATCCCTAGCACCCTACATCTTACAAAGTTTTCTCACATATGGTATCACTGGAAGGTAGCTGTTGGATTTCCTTGTCTGTAACTTTTTAAGTTCTAATTAGAGAACAGTTCAATTAGAATTGCCCAAGTTTAAGTTATCTCAAAAGCAACAAGTTTTAACAAGGAATAAATTAGAATTTTTTAAATCCTTTGTGCCCTATAAAACAGTACTCCAAAGGTTACTTCCCGATAAACATCGGTTTCTTTGTTTTTAAAACATGAATAAAAGCTGAGATTACAAAAACAAACCCATAATGTGATTTCTGAGCTTCCGTCTTCTCCTTCCTCCAAGGACAGCTCCCTGGGTCCCCAGGCATTTGTACTAACTGCTCTCCTCATAAAAGAGAGCTTGGGAGGATTATTTGAAAGGGCTTTGAGATTATCCAATGGAAATAGGAAAGAATATGCTCCATAGTGACTTTCTTTTTTTAGTTACTGACTACAGATCTGATGGCCCTTGATTTTCTTTTCTTACACTTTCTTTATTCGAATATTACAACAATAGCTAATACAATCAGTTCAGGAATCTTAAAATCTGAAAACATGTATTGACCAATGATGATGAAATAGATCTGCCACCACATCTGAAAACCCTCCACAAGAATATACAGCTTAGTCCTTAAAGGAAATCCTAATAAGGAAAAGAACTGTACACACAATGATGCGACTTAATGGAGAGAGAACTAACCTCACTGTGGTGAGCATGTCACAATACACACCTGTATCAGATCATCACCTTGTGCACCTTAAATATACATAGCTCAAGTGCCAATTATAGCTCTATAAGGCTGGGGGGAAAGACTTACCCACAAGGAGCAAAATTCTTTAAACAAGAAAGATTATATGCTCCCTTCAGTTAAGCCTTTAATTTGGTTTCAAGAAACTAACTACATGTTTGTCATATATTCAGTTTGATTAAATGAAAAATTGAAGGGAAATTTTTTTGCTCATTTTAGCCAAAGTGGANTGTTCCACGCTGACAGCAGAGAGCCCAATGCAGGGCGTGAACTCACGAACTGTGAGATCATGACCTGAGCTGAAGTCGGACGCTTAACTGACTGGGGCACCTGGGTGGCTCAGTCAGTTGGGCATCCATCTCTTGATTTTTGGCTCAGGTCCTGATCTCACAGTCATGGGATCAAGCCCCATGTCGGGGTCTGCACTGACAATGTGGAGCCTGCTTGGGATTCTCTCTCTTTCTGCCCTTCCCCCTGCTCATGTGCACGCTCGCTCTCTCTCTCTCTCTCTCTCAAAATAGATAAATAAACTTTAAATTTTTTTAAATAAAAAACTTATATATAATTTTCCAGATTTTATCTAGCCTTGCCTCACAGATAGGATTATATCAAAGTTGTTTTAAAAAGATGCCTATTTATCCTCACTTTAAGGGTCCTGAAAACTTGGTGTTATGGAGTTCTTGTGTTATCAAACCCAGTTGTTCCCAAAACTGCCCGAACACCCAAGCCTTCCCACCCGTCCTAGACTTCGGGAATCAGAGGCTCCAGAGAAGATCTCTGTATTTACAAAACAAACCCACAAAATTCCCTGGTCCCATACTCTGTTGTTGCCCCTGCATTTGGGAAGCAGATCTGTCTATCTGAGCATCGAGCAGACAGACTGACCAGCTCAGAGCAGAAGAGACTATTTGGGGAGGATCACCTAGAAAACATGAGTTGCTTTAAGATTGTTGAAAATCCAGGCTTCAGTTCTTACCTTGATGGGAATGTGTTTGGTCTGATCTGCTTTGTGTCTGGACTGGTATTCACGATTGTACATGTGGCAGAGGCAGGATTTTATGAATGGAGGAAACAAGGTAGCAGGAACATGTGGTTAATGATGGTGACATTTCCCCTCTCCCACGGTGCCCACGTCACTTCGCATCATCCACAGGTCACTTTAAATGGTCAGATACTGCTTGTGTTCTAAATTTTTAAGTCAAGTGGCTCCTGTGTTTATTATTCAAAGAATAGAGCATGTGTTTCAGTTAAGATGTATTAGGAAGATGCCATTTCTATATATTCACTCTCGTGTGGAAAAGAGGAAGTGTTTCTCCCTGGGCTTGGAGGAAAGTGGCAGTAAGGTGACTCAATCCATGCAACAGCAAGATGTGTAAACAAGGAAAATTGATAGCAGGCAATTCCTGTTGTCCCACATAACTTTCTCCAGAGCCACTTGACCTTGCCTGAATTTCTGTTTCCTTTTACATTTTAAGATTCTGTACTTTATGATCTAGTAACATTCACTGATGTTGAAGCAGCTTTCTCTGTGAAACCTGAAGACTCAAGGAGAGCTGAAATTATTCTAGTGAGAGGCTGTTAGAGGAGGATTAAAAAAGCTTTCCTCTACCCTCTTCGGTTTTTTCTCTGGGATCCTGCAAACTAGACTGACCGCAGACGGATTAACAAGAGGAAAAAAAACCAGAGTATATTAACATCATCATGAGAACACATAGGAAAAATTCAGTGACGAGTAACTCAAAGGGATAGTCAGAACTTGGGCTTCTACAGCATCTTTTTTTTGTTGTTGTTGTTGTGAGTATTCCACATTATTCTTTTTTTTTTTTAATAGTTTATTGTCAAATTAGTTTCCACATAACACTCAGTGCTCATCCCCACAAGTGTCCTCCTCCATGCCCATCCCCCCCTCCCCCCACATCCATCAGTCCTCAGTTTTTGTCAGCATTCAAGAGTCTCTCATGGTTTGCCTCTCTCCCTTTCCCCCACCATTTCTGCCCTTCTTCTCCCCCTTGTTCCTCCGTCAAGTTCCTCCTAATCCTCCTATACGTGCAAACATATGATATTTGTCCTTCTCTGCCTGACTTATTTCGCTCAGCATAACCCCCTCAAGGTCCATCCATGTTGCTACACATGGCCAGATTTCATTGTTTCTCATTGCCATGTAGTATTCCATGGTATAGATAAACCACATCTTCTTGATCCATTCATCTGTTGATGGACACTTAGGCTCTTTCCATGTTTTAGCTATTGTGGAGAGTGCTACAGCATCTTAACAAATACATTTGTAATTAAAATACATTTGTAGAGAAGAGACAAAAGAAAGGAAGACGCTTTAGGCTTCCAAGGGCGGCAAACTCTCAGAGGGTAAATACATATAGAAAATAACAAAGGTTTGTGTGGGTCTGTCTTCGTGGCCATAAAATTTCCCCGGGAGAGGGAATTTATGACGTCCTTACGTCTCGGTTTCTGCTTTTAGTCAGATAGGGGAAGCTCCAGGAAGGCTTCTTTCTGCATCGGTTGAATCTCACATGTCTTTACTGCAATGATCCATACATCAAAGTGGTATATTTGGGGGAGCATATTTTGATCCTCTATATCATTCTGTCTGAGGAGGAAGGTGGGCAGACAGTACAACTTCACCTAAAATGATATAAGAAGAGACCAAAAAATTCAACCACATACAAAGTAGGGCAGATCCTTGCAGAGTTAATGAAGTGAGAATGGAGGAAGAGAGCAAATTGGGTATTTTCTGAATACTTGCACTGGGCAGTTTTTACAGGGGTTACCGTTTTTATTCACAGTGTCTATTACACTAGTACTTGCATGACATTGTATTTGATAATCCATATGAATTCTTCTTTCATTTTTTTCGTCGGTGTTGAAGGTAGTTTTTTAGGTTACCGTTTGCAAAGTGAGTGTATCTGCCTGCAGTCTTCTAGGTTGTACTTTAAGGCTCTAAATACTTGGCAGTCTGTTTCCTTCCCCTAGTAACTGCCTGTCCCTGCAATTCCTTGGGGTTTGGAAAGTAGAGATTTTATGCTAAATGAGCCCTCTGCAAGAGTTATGTCCGAAGAAAGGAAAATAGAATATAAAACTCCGGATTTTATCCCTGCACTCCAGTCCTTGGAATCCATTCCCACTTTCGCACGGAAGATCATCTGTCGTGTGAAGTATACTGGGGACTCATGCCACTCTGTGTGTATTGTTTATTAATTATGCTGCCATAAAATGATCTTCCTCTGTTCCCTCCTGCCAAACGTTCTTGCTTATTTAAAGATTTTTCTCTCCATTGTTGTTTAATTATCCAGTTTGTGCCTGATTGACAGCTTAAAAGCATTAAGACCTTAATCTTTAACAGCTCAACCAACACATTTATATGTTGGTGAATAAGATGAACTTAATAACAAAATTTTCTTTTTAAAAATCCTCTTTAGTCATGACAGAAATGTGTTTTGCTTTCTGCACCCATATAAGAAGGGGATATAATGCAGTTTTCTTGTGAAATGGAAAATTGGGAAGAGCTGGGTTATTTGGGATATGTTACTATTTGAGAATTACAGTAATAGTGACTGGAGGCATTACTAGAGAGTTCATTCGGCAGGGCCTGATTGTATCAGTCAGGAGCCATTTAGGAAAACAGAAGCTATGCTGGTTTATTTTATTTTGTCTTGTTTAGTTTTTTTTTTTTTAAGTAATTTCTACACCCAACATGGGCCCGAACTCACAACCCCGGGATCAGGAGTCACATGCTCTTCCTACTGAGCTGGCCAGGTGCCCCTTGTGCTAAGTGTTTGAAATAGAGAAGACTCAGTGCAGGGAATGGTAGACAATTGTTGGAAGGCTGGAAGAGCGGAAGTGGAAAGATGACATGAACTCTGAGAGTGTCAGGAAACCCTGTAGCGTTGACGTAACAAACAAGAGGAAGCGGTGCTACCTGAATAGGAGGGCTCAGAGAAGAGGCTACCATCTCAGGAGCCACCGTAACCTCAAGAGCTAAGATCATGAGGAAGGACCACTGTTTCCAGCCTGGACCATGGCGAGGGGAGTTGCCCCATCAGATGCACCGCCGAGGAACAATGGGACAGTGGGGGAAGGGCCCCTCTTCCAACCATGTGATGTCACCGGTGACTCCTGTTGGCAGAAACCTAACAAGGAGCCAAGTGGCAAAGGACCCTGGGAAATACATTTTGTAGAGTATAGAAGGATGGGCTAATTAGAGCTAAGAGGTAAATAATGTGTGCATTGCCTGTCTACTTTCTGGACGGTAGTTCTGGCTAAGTCACCGTTTTCCTGGGCTTCCCTTAAAGTGTTGTTCACTTTGTATTGATGCTCTAAGGGTAAAGGTTGAGACAAAAGTAAATTTTACCTGATTCAATTTGTTATTATTCTTCGGCAAATAGTAATAGTAAGAAGAAATAATAACGTGAAGAATTTTGTTGTTGTGTTAATGAAGTTATGTTGGTTTGCCTATGTGTTAGAAAGAATGTCACCACAGAATTTGCCCAATAACTCACTTGCTAGAGAGAATTGACCAAGAAATCAGGGGAAACTCAGATACAGGCAATTAATTGTTGATATAATTAGCACCCTCACTTATTTTACTTTTTGAACTTTTCACATCATTTCCTTGTTTAAGGGTGAAATATTGTGAGCTGAGTTTCTGAGCCTCCTGGGAAATCTGACAGCATCTTTAGCAAATGGATATTTGTAAGGTTTCCATAATTAAAACTTTCTTTTTCTTGCATCATGTGCCACCTGTTTGCCATGTGGGTCATAGAGAAAATCAAAGCGTTTCTGTCATCTAATGAAAAGACACACTTGCCAGTAAGGAAGGAAATTGCCTTGACCTTGGATAAATAAACTACCTTGTAGTTTTTGCTGAGTGAAAGGAACTAAGTTCATTCAAATGAGATGTGGGCATTTGAACTGAGTTAAAGATGGCAAAAGGTTCACCTACTAAATAAAAAAGCCATCATTTTCTGCCTCGGAATGCTTTTATTAACTATGCAGATTGAGAGCCAGCCTTCTATGCAGTTGTCAGTGTTAAACAACAGGCCCTCTCAAGAGAACACGACAGATAATTCCCTCTTTCCAAAAGAAGGCAAACAGCCTTCAAATTGCCAACGTGGGGGTGCCTGGCCAGCCACTTCAGTTAGAGCATGTGACTCTCGATGTTTGGGTTGTGAGTTCAAGCCCCACTTTGGGTGTAGAGATTACATAAAAATAACATCTTTAAAAAATTGCCAAGGGGTTTCACGTTGTCACTTATGACCTTTCCACGGAGTTTACTGAGTATGTCTGACACACTCATCGTTTTCTGTGCAGCTTAGATGTAGACAGGAAGAGCCTACTAAAACAGTCTCCACATGGTGAATTTGACACATGTAGCTGCTGATCACATTAAATATTTATTTACTCCTTTAAATAATACCTTATCAAAGATAGACTATGTGAAGTCTTTCTAGAAAAAGAATAACGATTAGGTTTTTAATTTATGTCTCTCTAGTAGTCTCAAATATGATTTGACACCTGGGATCACTAAATTATGAATTATAGTTAAGAGGTTGTAGGGCTCCGGAAGTAGACTACTTGGTTCTCATCCCTGCTCTGCCATTTCTAGACGTGTAACTTTGGGCAAATTACTTAATTTTTCCATGCCTCTGTTGTTTTCATCTGTAAGACGGGGATAGTTACCTGCTTCCATGAGGTATTTTGAGGATTCAGTAAGTTAATATGAAAACTTAGAAGCTCCATAATTATAAGTTAGGCTTGGTTTGGGTTTGGGTTTGGTCATGTCTTAGAGGAAGCAAAAACATTAGAATACTGATTTTTCGGGGCCATGCTTTATTTCCAGTACGCAGATCTAAATCGTCACGTCGATGCACTGAATGCCTGGAGAAACGCCACTGTGCTGAAACCAGAGCACAGCTTGGCCTGGAACAACATGATCATACTCCTGGACAACACAGGTACAGAAAGGGGGTTAAAAAAACCAGGGGAAATAGATTAGTGTGCTCTTTCTCTAGTGTGTATTAGTTTAAAAAAAATAATATGGGGTAATAGTTTCCACTACAAAAATGTCTGTTCTTCTAGAAAATAGAGTTTCCTTTGACCTATTGAAATATGTACGTGTGGGAAACTGACACTTAGAATTAGGGCTGAGCCATGGGGGAAGTGGGTGCTAAGATCTCATTTCTTCTGAAGCGTGTAATCTAGCATTGCCCGTCATCTGGGATGCTAGAGGCACCCAAAAGAACATTAATGGCTTCTGGGTTTATGACATGTGAAGGTCATGGACTCTTGTCAAAGGAGAAGCCCTCAAACCTACGGTCAGAGCCAGGGTAATGCTAACAGACTTGATGATGTGGTTTCTCAGCCCAGATCGTAGCTCGGTCAACCAGGAGTCACTCTGCTGCCCTACTTTTTTTTTTTTTTTTAATGTTTTATTTATTTCTAGGAGAGAGAGAGAGAGAGACAGCGTGAGCAGGGGAGGGTCAGAGAGGGAGGGAGTCACAGACTCTGAAACAGGCTCCAGGCTCTGAGCTAGCAGTCAGCACAGAGCCCGACGCGGGGCTCGAACCCACAAACCGCGAGATCATGACCTAAGCGAAAGTCGGACGCTTAACCGACTAAGCCACCCAGGCGCCCCTGCCCTACTTTTGAATTTCCAAGCATCCCATAAGAAATGATAGTTTGAATTTGGCAGAATTTCAAGCTAGTGAGCCATCTAAGCAGTGCTCCTCATGGAAATATACAATGTGTACTTCGATAGGGTCAACATTCAGTTATTAAAGTGTTACTGTGGACACTCTTATTGTGCAGACTTGTTTTCTCAGATGTGAGTGTAACTGGTATCTGGGAAACATTAAAACTAGGTTTTATATGCTTTTATAGAATTTAATCAAAAGCTATTTGTATATTATGTCAGAATTGCACTGGACTGCAGTGGCTTTGCAACTGATGGGGTCGTGTGTGTGTGTGTGTGTGTGTGTGTGTGTGCGCGCACGCGCGTGCATGCGTGCTGTATGTATATGTGTGTTGTGCCATGTGTATGAGTGTTGTATATATGTGTATGTATATGTGTGTGTTGTGTATATATATGTGTGCTTTATGTATGTGTGTGCCATGCTGTATATATGTGTGTCGTGTTGTACGTGTATATTGTGTGTATGTATATGTGTGTGCTCTGTTGTGTGTATGTGTGTTGTATGTGTGTTGTGTGTATGTACGTGTGTTGTGTGTATGTGTGTGGTGTGCTGTGTGTGTTATCTGAGTATATATGTGTTCTGTGTTGTGTGTGTGTTGTGTGTATATTGCATGTATATATGTGAATTATGCATTCTTCGTTGATTTTCTTACCTAGTTATTATAATCACTGTGTCCAGTGCACATACATGCTGTAAGAGATGCAGACTAAAGTACCACTACAATGTTAACATGTTTTTTTTAATTTTCCTATGTTTTCCTTGCAGGTAATTTAGCCCAAGCTGAAGCAGTTGGAAGAGAGGCACTGGAATTAATACCCAATGATCACTCTCTGATGTTCTCGTTGGCAAACGTGCTGGGGAAGTCCCAGAAATACAAGGTGTGTAAACTGCAGGCCGCGATTTCTCACAGTTAATGCCAGCATCTGACAGAAGCCATAAATGTTACTTCTGCCCAGTTAAATTCAGAATTCGGCAGTGTACCAGTGTGGCTTGGTCGATTTGCTTCCTAGAGAAGTTACCCAAAAGATGGATTTGCAGGGTCAGGCTTCGTGTCCTTTCCCATCAGAATTCATCACCGTGGCTCAAACAAGGGGAGGTGGGGAGAAGCCCAGAGAGGGCGCAGTGGGAGCTTATCCTAGAAGATGCCCGAACCCCCACCCTGGCACCAAGCTGTTTGATTCTACCCTCCTGGGCAGGCGGGGGCTCTGGTTTGTTGGCGCGGTCTTCTGCAGGAAAAGAACTCTAGCCTACGGGAATGCCCGACTGGTTCTTGCTTATCTAGAGTTTTTCCTCACCTAGCGTTAAGTTCTAGGTCCCTGGAAGTGTCTGACCAGTGGGACCACAAGATACTAGCTCCAGGCTCCCAGGACCGGCCAGGAGCAGACTGTGAATCCGAAGGCGCACAGCGCCCTGTGGACTGACTCTGTGTTCCTAACACCGGTGATCTCAGACTTTAAGTGTGTGGATCAGAACCAGTGAGGGAGTGTGTTAGATACAGATGCACAGATCCCTCCCCAAGAGATGCTGTCTCAGTCAGTGGGGCAAAGTCAGGGACTGTGCACTTTCAACTAGCATCCTGGGTTTCTAACACAGACGCTACAGAAAACACTTTCATATACAGCACCTTCATTCTTTGTGGCAGAAAGACTTACTTTCAGAATCAGGAGCTGTATTGGATTTTGATCACACCAGGCCTAAAGGAGGTGATTCATTCATGTGTGTTCCATGTTACTTAACTTCTCTGCTCATCAGACACCATTGTCAGCACAGCTTTCCAAAACAACAGTAAGATACTTCATGCATGTCTCATTTTTAAAGATCAGGGAGTTTGATAGCTTCTGTAAACATTTTGATGTTTCTAGATTTTCTCCAGAGGTGACTTTGTGGGGCGGTTAATTTTTATCTTTTGTGGACTCACCTGTGTAGAGCCAGGGTGAAGAAAGCAAGTTTTGTGGTTTTTCCCTTCTGTCGACCTCACCCACTAGGTGAGGGGGGTGATCCCCGTCAGCCTGTGATGGGATGGGAGTGCCCAGTGACCAGCTACAGCCAGTCATTTCCAAGATGCAGCCTATGTAACCACTGTATTGATTTTTCTATCATCCCACAGCCTATAAACTAGAATTCTATTAAGGTGACAAAACCCACGGCTCATTTGGCCTCCAATTCATATCTTTTTCCCCCCCCTAGATAAAGTAGAAAATACTCCATAGAGCAGAATGGAGAAATGGGTTTCCTATTTCCCTACACATTCTGCATCCGGATCCTGTAGGCCAGGGTGCGGAGCCTAAGATGAGGAAACAGAAGGTGAAATCTGGAACAAGAGCCTTAATGGCTCTGTCAAAAGGAGGGACGTGACGCTGCCCGCAGAACTGTGGTGTCACCCACCGGGCGCTTGCTTCATACATTGCTTTCAATTCAGGACTTGGAATTTTAAACAGCAATTGAGATTTTCCTCTCATACTGCTGCAAGAGCGCCCCACCCCCCACCCCCGTCCCTGTGCTGT
>NW_027528362.1:4523270-4539934 GCF_008692635.1 Crocuta crocuta | reverse complement strand
CGGGGCGGAAGGTGATGGGGACTTGTGGGGATGGAGGACATCCCCACTTGTGGAGGACAGGGGCTACTGTCCGTAGAACTCACTTCGCCTAAGCCTTTGCTGTTCTGTATTATCATTAACTTGGTAAGTCTCATTAGTGAGCCCGGAGATTTCGAGAGGGCAGAGCCCAACGTCCCATTTTTACACCTCCTCCGCTGTCCAGCTGATGGGCATTTATTAAGTGCCTGGTCCCACATTGGGCCGTGAAACATTCAGGCTTCCAGATTCCCTTTTAAGACGCTGTTGTGCACAGTGATTTGTATCTGTGCACAGTGCCTTGAAACCCTGTGGTTATGGGGCACATTTTCATCTGAGCAGCCCTGTTACCTACCAGCAGCCACTGAACCATTCTGTCATGGCCGCCCCGCTGCTACGCAACCAAGGCGGAAGCCCAGAACCGCTCTTCCCCCCGATGCCCCTTCTCCTGTCAATATGCCATCTCCAAACTTGGAAACTTTGACTTATTTTTTCCTCCCCCATTACCTCACTCGGCCTCCTCACCACCCCCTCCAGGGTCCAGCCTCTGCCTTGCCAGCAGCGGCTGCCCCCCAAGGGGGTAAAGCCCTGCTCCCCTCTCTGCACATGCTGTCCTGAACACTGCCATGTCCTCCAAACTGGACTCTGTCTCCACATCCTCCTGAATGATGTCCACACTCATGGGCATTTCAGAAATTATTGAAATGAATCCAGTGTTCCCTGAGAACTTGCTTTTTATCTCTCCATAGTGGTCTCTAATTTACTCTGCTTCCTTCGCAAGTAGAGAAGCATTTTAAAGTAGATTTAGATTCCCTGGACTTCCTATTTCTCAGATTTTACATTAAATGGTAATGTTTGAAAGCCATCCGAAACCGTAGCTATTTAGAAACTACTCCAAACCTATGCAGTCCATTTGGTGCCTTTTTCTCCAGCAGACCTAACATGTCAGGAAAGTCTTACGCTTGCTTGAAGGAGTTTGAGCGACCGCAGCTTGGAATGTAGTCACTGACTCTGAGCTCTGGGAGTGCTGTTCGCTGACACCTTGGACTGATGCCTTCATTTGGTCCTTTTTGGACAACATCTCCAAAATATAAACTTTTCTCTGTCATCTCTTTCTGCAAAAGGTCGTGGTTTCAGAGCTGTTTGCCCAAATGCCTAGCCTGTTTCACAGGAGTACCGTGGGCCACCACAGGGCAAGGAAATTGGTCCTTCTACACTTTATAAAATGCACAATCCTAGATGTTTTCCAGGAAGCCCACCTGTAAACTTCACAGAAGATACTGCTAGAAGGAGCAAACCTGTCCCCCAGCCGCCAACTTTAGCTGTTTAAGCTTAGTGTTTGATACTCACTAAAGCATGTGTGGCCCTTCAGGAGCACAAATGTAGATGGCGTGAGTAGCTACGCCCGGCAAGTGTCAGCAGAGAACAGTTGGGTATCTTTATCTCCTGGCATTGTGGTAGAATGGGACCATCCAGGCAGCCGAGGTCCCATGGTGATCAGGAAAAACAACACGTGGCCTTGCCTCTTCTCAGCCTGACTGGAAGTGAGCACTATTTGGAGGAAATGCCAGTCTATACAAGAATCAGTTCACGTCCATCAGGGGCATTTGGTCATGGTCATACACAGTCCTGCGACTGCTTAGATGACAGCCGTCTCTCCCTCATTCTCCCCGCTTATTTTTTCCAGCTGAATGGGCTCTTTCTGGATTGCTGAGGGCTTGTGAGTCTTGGGGGGATTAAATCGGCCCCAGCTCCTACCTTGAGAATCCTAGAAATGAATTCATTGATGCTGCATGGAAATGATGCTTTTGTGGGTGTCCTCAACAGCCCAGTCCTTTCCTGGCCATTTGACTCTGGCTCATCTCCCACTGCACCCTGAATCGACCTACTTGCCAAGTGCCAAAATTCCAGCCACTTCCGGGAGGCAGGTGGCATAGCGCATTAGCATATTTGTGCTGTCTCTGCGGCCACCATTGCTTGCCATTGCACACCTTCCCCTCACTACTGTTCTGTCACCTTGGCCCTCTTGCTCACTTCCCTGATTGCCCTTCAGAGCCTCTCAACAGGGTGTGGCCCCGCTGGCCTTCCCAAATGTTTCTGGGAGAAGGATGCTGTGACACGAAACAAAGACATTAAAAGTTTGAAAACTGTACACAGCAAAACTGTGTGCTGTTTTGCACTGTGCAGTACCTTACTTTTTATATCATTTTCTCCAGGAATCTGAAGCTTTGTTCCTCAAAGCAATTAAAGCTCATCCGAACGCTGCAAGTTACCATGGCAATTTGGGTAAGGAAATCTTTCCACTTGAATCCTACTGAAAGTCCATGTAAGTTTAAAGAAATGGGTGCATTTCTCTAATATCAATGTAGAGAAAGTAGTTTTTAACAAATCTAGCCTGCATTGGTCTTTATAATCAGGTTCTAAGATGTGGGGGTTTTTTAAGCTTATTTATTTATTTTGAGAGAGAGAGAATGCAAGCAGAGAGGGAGGGACAGAACCCCAAGCAGTCTCTGCGCTGTCAGCCCAGGGCGGGCCTCAGTCCCACAAACCATGAGATCATGATCTGAGTCGAGATGAAGAGTCAGATGCTTAACAGACTGAGCCACCCAGGTGCCCCTCTAAGATGTGAGGTTTTTTAAAGAGAAATTATTACATTAAAAGGGTAGCTAAATAGTAGTCCTATTTACAAATTATAACTGTATGACCAGACCAAGCCCCCAAATTCCCCACTCAGTTTATCCCCTTCTTATGATAAATTTCAAATTTCTTTCTTTGCGTGAAACATCCTAGAATGTTAAACACAGAATTACTTTGGAAGTTTCTTTCCTTTATTCCATAGCAGACCTTCCATTATAGCCTGGTCTCCACTATGTTCTTTTTTTGTTGTTGTTTAAAATTTTTTTTAATGTTTTATTTCTTTCTGAGAGAGAGAGAGAGAGAGACAGCATGAGTAGGGGAGGGACAGAGGGAGGGAGACACAGAATCCGAAGCAGGCTCCAGGCTCTGAGCTGAAAGTCAGCACAAAGCCCGATGCGGGACTCTAACCCACGAACCGTGAGATCATGACCTGAGCCGAAGTCAGATGCTTAACCGACTAAACCACCCATGTGCCCCTATAAATGCACTTTTACCCAAGACCTAAGAGAACATAAGAACATAGTGGAGACCTGGGGCGCCTGGGTGGCTCAGTCTGTTAAGCATCTGACTTCGGCTCAGGTCATGATCTCAAAATTCGTGGGTTTGAACCCCGCATCGGGCTCTGTGCTGACAGCTCAGAGCCTGGAGCCTGCTTCAGATTCTGCGTCTCCCCTCCTCTTTGACTCTCCTCCACTCACATTCTGTCTCTCTCTCTCTCCCAAAAAATCAATGAACATTTTTAAAAGGTTATAAAAAATAAAGTGCATTTACAATTATTTATTCCATAGAATTCCTTTCTTTCATTTTTATATCTCAGTAATTACACCATTTTTAGAGCATCATGTCAATGCTTACAGTGCTCAGCATGTGACTGTGTTTTCACCAGATCAGTTCCCTACAGACTCTGTAGCTGTTCATCATGAAAGTCACAAGGCAGCAATAGCTGCTCCTCTGCCCGTGTAAAAAATTAGGTTCACTTACAAAATCATGATAATAATCAGACACCACTCTAATAGTTAGATTTTAACTATCATTTTATGGTCTGATCTTGATGTGAGAGCCCTTATTTCCAGCTAGCAACAAACAAGCTAGTGTTTTGCCAGAAGATGTAGGGGAATCTTTATTCAGATGCTGGACTTGTGCACGGTTGGGGCCCCGAGCAGTGACGGAGCCCAGCCCTGTCCAGCCTGACTTCCTAGAGCTCTCGTGGCAACTTTGAGAACCTTGATGTAATCTTCTGTTTACTTCTTTATGTAATAATGTTGCTGTAAGAAGATGGGTCATATCTAGTGATCTGCAGAACCCCAGGAGTCACGGGAGGTGGTGACATGGACAATCACCAGGGAGTGTGGTGATAATAAATAAAGGTTGCGGTACAGACAATATTGTTTGAAATGATGATTTTTGAAAACTGCAGAGGTGCCGTAATATTTTTTTGTACAAGTGGTTGGGAATACTGCAAGGTATTCAGAAGCCTGTCCAATGAAATCCATCTCTTGCTATTTCAGCTGTGCTTTATCATCGTTGGGGACATCTAGACTTGGCCAAAAAACACTATGAAATCTCTCTGCAGCTTGACCCCACCGCGTCAGGAACTAAGGAGAATTATGGTCTGTTAAGAAGAAAGCTAGAACAAAAGCAAAAGAAAGACGTCTGATCTTTTTCCCTTCATTGTTTGTTTGTGTGCATGAGGCGTCCCATTAATATGATGTGGTTGCGTTTAGCCATTTAAAATTCTTCCATGTTGTTTATTTTGTTCTGGTTTTTTTCTATGAAAACAAAGACATGCAAAAAGATTATAGCACCAGCAGTATACTCTTCTTGAACGCTCCATGTGGTTTTTGCATTGAAATTGTATTTTTTCAGACAACTCAAATGTAAGTTCTAAAATTCCAAGAACAAAATCTTTTTTAATTAAAAAGAAAACAGAGAAAAAAATTAGGTGGAGCAGAATGTAGAATTAAACCTGCATTGAGGGTGTGAGCCACATTGTACAGAGACCAACACTATTAAATGTCAGTGGTGAACAAGGAATCATAAATGGACTCGTATGGTTTATATAAATATTGAATATGTCTGTATATTAGAATTTTTATTTAATGACAAGAAAAAGTAAATTAAGATTTTTTCTTTCTTTATCTTTTTTTAACAGTACAGTATGAATTTCACTTATGAGGAAATCTATTTATTTGTATTTTTATGTTTTAAACAGGGCAAATTGAATGAAGAATGGAAATCTTAACATCCAGTATATTTATATACTTTTCCCCCTATTAGAAGGCATTCACCCCTGTAATCATTTTTTAATTCTCCAGTTTGTGCAGCTTCATGACATAGGAAATTATGTAGTATGTGCATTCTATATAAGCTGTTAGTATTAATAGTAAATTCAAGCCAGGCTTTAGGCAAAAACAGGCAGGCAGACTGATGTCTTGGTTTTTGTTATATCCAGTATTATGAGGGCTACATATCTCTGTAAGTTGCTTTTTTATGTTTTTTGCTGTAAAGCAGTGTTCCATTTGGCTTAATGGAACACTGTTCCATTATGGTCATTACTATATCCAGAAAATGAAAGAGGTAAGTTTGGTCTTAAAAAGAGCTACACTTGGGGAATTTGTGGTATTTTAAAAAATTGAATTTTTTTAATTTTATTTGATCAACATAATCATTTCTTTTTCTTTTTTCTTCTGTATATGCTGTTGACCTAATGATTTATGCAATCCCTAATTTCTTATGCAGTAAAATTATTATACAAACTGGTATAAAAATGTGTTGCCTTCTTAACAGGTGATTTTCAAGTTAGTGAACTTTGTGTCTTCCTTTCCTTTAAAATGAAATCCAAGTGACCAGTTCATCCTTTTTCGTATGTGGCTTCTCTTTGGTACTAGGGACCATTTAATAGGATTGTCCTCTGGAATTATCCAAGTTTAGAGAATGGGATGAACAGATCCACAGTGAGATGAATTTAATTCTCTACACTCACGTTTTGGGGAGCAGATATGTGTTGAACTGTAATTTAGAAATTGTGACTTATGCTGGTTGAGGTACATCAGGAAAGAGAGTACTGGTGTTTGACATACATCAGAAAAGAAAGTGCTATGTTTCAAACATTTCTTAAATGGCCCGAAAGCAACAGTAACAATTTATAGATCTCTCAGGGGCGGAAGCTGTCTTATTTATGTTCCTTCAGTGCTTAGCTTAACAGATAATAGATGCACTATATGCTTGTCGATCTTCTTTGTTTTGAAAGCAAATTTCTTTCTTTATAATAGTACTTGCCTTTAGAGAGTAAAGAAAAATATTTCTCGTTAAGAGCTCCTTCAGGAGTTTTTTTCCTACTGATACTAAAACTTTAGTGTCAAATCAAGACATGCACATCCGGGACCCCTGCCTACAGAAGGAATCGCTTAGCTTCCACTGCCCCGTCTCTCAGGATTTCCATCGTGGCTTGTCTTCTCTGCAGGGAAAACAGTCATTAAGTTGACTGATACTTCAGGCAGTCTTCTGTCTGCAGATCTTGGAAGCGCCCCATGCTGGCACTGTTTCTTCTCTCTCCACCTTAAGGTGCCCACCCTCTGCTGCTTGGGTTTCCTTCCCAAAAGCCAGAGGTGAGACACTGTCTCTCAGCTCCCCTCTTATTGTATTTTAACGGTTTTATTGTTAATCACAGTAGGGGGTAGAGGGGGGCAGTTGTCAAAACAGACATGGGGGGAGTGTCCAGGTTGAGAAATCTGAGAGCCTGACCATCATCCTGTACCTCCCTGACAGTGAGATCACCAAAAAAAGGCAGTTTGTGGTTGTTCTCTGTTTGCTACATTTCTTCCCTGTTTACATTCAGCCTTCCAGTAGTTCTTAAAAGTTTCATCCTTAGGGGCACTTGAGTGGCTCAGTCAGTTAAGCATCCAACTTTGGCTCAGGTCATGATCTCAGGGTTCGTGAGTTCGAGCTCCCCATTGGGCTCACTGCTGTCAATGTGGAGTCTGCTTTAGATCCTCTGTCTCCCCCTCTCTCTGTCCCTGCCCCAGTCTTCCTCTCTGTTTTTCAAAAATAAACGTTTTTTTAAACTTTCAGAGTACCTGGGTGGTACTCAGTTAAGTGCCGACTCCAGTACAGGTCATGATCCCACGGTTGGTGAGTTCGAACCCCATTATCGGTCTCTGTACTGATGGTGTGGAATCTGCTTGGGATTCTCTCTCTCTCTGCCCCTCCCCTGCGTGGGCTCGCTTGCTCACTCGCTCTCTCTCTTTCACAATAAATAAACTTCAAAAATAAATTTTAAAAGTTCCATCCTTAGACTTAGCCTACTGCCTTGATGGGGCCCTCTGGGATTCTATTTGTATCCTATTTCTTAAGCATGGTCTTTACATTTATTTTACTTGTTTTTTTAAAANCGACTTTCGCTTAGGTCATGATCTCGCAGTTTGTGGGTTCGAGCCCCGCGTCGGGCTCTGTGCTGACTGCCAGCTCAGAACCTGGAGCCTGTTTCAGCCTGTGACTCCCTCTCTCTCTGACGCTCCCCTGCTCACGCTGTCTGTCTCTCTCTCTCTCCTAAAAATAAATAAAACATTAAAAAAAATAAATAAATAAAATATCATGCAGAATAAAAGACTGAGCCCCATAGCACAGCATTGGACATCTGTGTATTCACATCCATCAGCTTAGACTTTGGGGTAAGAAAACCCAGACTTGGGTCTCGGTTCTCCCACTGTGATGTCATAAGCAAGCCATTTAGCTTTGCTTGAGCCCCAGTTTCTCATCTGTAAAATGGTGATAATACGGCCTCCCTCACCCTAATGAAGTACTTGGCCCAGTAGACCCTCAATAAGTGACAGATTGGAATTTTGGAGGAGTGTGTAGAGTTTGCAGCAAACAGATTTGACCTTAAATACATTCATTCCCTCATTCAACACATCTAAGTGCCTGCTATGTGCCAGAGCCTCTCCTAGGCAGTGGGGATACGGTAGTGAGTGGAAGTGGATATGACCCCTTGCCTTCATGTAGGGGATAGTACAGTGAGAAACAATAATTATCAGTCATACCATTAATAATAAAAGAGGGAGACTGGATCTTGCTTGAAGAGTCAGGAAGGGGTTCCCTGAGAAGGTGGCTTTTGAACTGAGATTTGAAAGGCAGAGGGGATAGGATCACTCTAGGTCAGTAGTTCTCACGCACAGGAGATTTTACCGGCAGGGGACAGTAGGCCATGCCCGGAGATGTTTTTGACGGTGATTGGGACGGTGATTGGGTGATTTTGACGGTGACTGGTGCTACAGTTACACACCCTACAGCGCACAGGACAGCCCCCCCCCAAAGGAAATGATGGCTGAACAAAGTCTGAGGGGAAGGGGGAGGGGCACTTGCTGGAGCCGGTAAAGGTGACCAGAGCGAGATTATGCCAGGGTTTGTAGACCAGAGGGTCCTTAACTGTGGAGCGCTGCACCACAGGGTGGGGGCAGGGGCCGCATGACCAGATTTCTATTTTGAAAAGGTCACTTGAGCTGTCAGTGGGGACAAAACTGGAAGGAGGCAGACCAGCGAAGAGACCACTCCATGTGGCCAGGGGAGGAAGGGGCTTGCTGTCGCCAAGCGGCCGTGAAGTTGGAGACAGGGGAACTGACCTAAGAGATGATTAGGCATCAATTGGTGTTGGGTAGGAGGTGAGGGCGAGGGAACGCCCGTGTTCCCGTTTGGTTACACGTGGGAGCCAACAGTCAGGACCCCAGCCTGGTTGGAGTTTAGCTCTAGAAAAGAGGAAATCAAGTCCGTGTGTGTAACAAATACCACGTAGAGATGGACATAGACACATTTGTACATTTGTATGCTTGGCCAAACCCCAGTTTGGGAATGAGAATCGTCAGTACGGCAAGCCAGAGTCTTGGCAGAGGCCCCGCCAGACATGGTGTCCAGCACATGTTCAAGTCACTGGAGCCCCCTTCACTCCACACTGCATTAGTCCCAGCTTGTGATTTGTATTTTGGGGCCCATCATGCGTTTCCCCCACCTGACCAAGTAGCACTAAACTCACAGCTCTCCATTCTCTTTATCCCCATCTGGTGAGCTTCCACCCCTAGATTTCCACACACGTGTCTGGTTTTTTTTTTTTTTTTAATGTTTTATTTATTTCTGACAGAGAGAGAGCGAGCGTGAGCAGGGGAGGGTCAGACAAAGGGAGATACAGAATCTGAAGCAGGCTCCAGGCTGTGAGCTGGCAGTCAGCACAGAGCCTCATGCGGGGCTCGAACCCACGAACTGAGATCATGACCTGAGCCGAAGTCAGACGCTTAACCGACTGAGCCACGCAGGCGCCCCCATGTCTGTCTTTTTGACTAGTGTGGCTCCTCCCTTAGGAGCCTTTCTCTTTCAAACAGGGTCTATCTTTTCAAAGCCAGTCGAACTTGACTCCCCTCGTACTACATTCTGGATTGCTGTCACCCATCTTAGATTCTTTTTACTCTCACATTACTATTTATTTGGAGGTCATGGTCGATGCACACGCAGCTGTAAGAAATAATACAGAGATCCCAATACTCTATACCCAGTTTCCTCCAATGGTGACATCTTGCGTGACTATAATAGCACAGCCAGGAAATCAACATTGATACATCTACCAACCTTATTCAGATTTCATCAGTTCTGTATGCACTCATTTGTATATTTAGCTCTATGACATTTTATTGTGTGTAGACTTGTGTGGTCATCACAGTCAAGATACAGGACAATCCCTCTACGAGGATCTCTTGCGCCATTCTTATGCTGTGATTTGTCTCAGATGTTTTCTGGAGCGCCAACTCTGCCAGCGGCTGGGGGTACCATGGAGAGTGAAAACAAGGGGGATCCCTACGCCCATGGAGCTTCAGTCTACATTACCTCCTCCTTAAGCACGGCTCCCAGCCCTCTTTCCAGGGGGCTTCTCTTGGGGAGCCTGCAGGGGAGCCTCTCTTGTAGGGAGGCATTTGCATCTCCTACATTTGCAGCTGTCCACGTTCAAAATTCTCCATCAGTCGGGGAATCTGTTTTTCTGGGAGGCAATGAAACATACATTCAAGTTGAATTTTCTATTTCATGAGAACAGATGGTGGTTCTGTTACCTCTGCCTTCTTCTTTGAGCCCCATATTTACAGTGAAAGCATCACCAGGCATCCGCAGGAAGGGAAGAATATACTGAGGCATAAACTCGACTGAGGGGTCAGCCATACTGTACATGGATAAGGGGATGCACCTACCATATTGATCCAAATAGAATGATGCCCAGAGTTAAGTGACCCTGGTTTTTTTTTTTAAGTATATATTTATTTTTGAGAGAGAGACAGAGTGTGAGCAGGGGAGGGGCAGTGAGAGAGGAAGACACAGAATCCAAAGGAGGCTCCAGGCTCTGAGCTGTCAGCACAGAGCCCGAGGCAGGGCTCGAACACATGATCCATGAGATCATGATCTGAGCTGAATTCAGATGCTTAACCGACTGTGCCACCCAGGCGCCCCTCCCTGATTTTCAGTAAAGTGAGAATATTACTTGAAGTGTTGATTAATAAATACCAGACATGATTATCAANCCAAAAATCTACCAAGAAGATACTAATTTAGGTTATGGCCTCTTTTAAGATAATACCTACCCCCCACTATCAAATACAAATTGGAAGCTGGTGTCTGGTTCAAAATAGAAGGAGCAAAGTTCCTGTGTGGGACAGCGTGGTTGGAATGAAGGAGACAAGGAAAGATAATGGTGGGGGCAGAAGCCAAAAGAAGATACTAAATATTAAGGCTCTTGGCTGCTGCTTTCATTTTCCAATCTCTTTAAACTTTTGTAGGAATTACAGTTTACCCTAACATCGGCCAATTCTGAGTAATAAGAACTGGGAACAAGAGAGACTTTTCACCTTGTACTTTGTAAATATCTGCATCATTTGAAATAACTTTTCCTTCTAAATAAAGGAACTACATGTGTGACATCACAGAGAAATCTTTACTCGAGAGAGCCATGGATGTGTTTGTAACAAAGCTGTGGTAAGGGGCGCTGGTGGGAAGGAGACACCATAAGGGAATCTCAGGTAACCAAGGCTGTTGCTGAATTGCTTTGCCCAACAGGCCAGAGAGATTCTGGGGAGACTGGGATTCCAGAGCAATGCTGAGTGAAAAGAAATAGGGAGGCAGCAGTTTTCAGATCATTGGCCGAACCACAGGTGTACAATATAGATTCTTTTCTGAACTAGGCATTTACTTCTTCACTAGATTCTAGATGCTGTGTGACTGTCTTGGTGGTTGTCTGGAAATAGCTGGCAATTGGGTGCATAAAGCTGGAATGTAAAACAAAAATGTGTTACACCTGGGTTTGAATCCCATTCTTCCATTTCCCAGTTGTACGACCTTAGGCAGGTGTGGTGGGTTGAATAGTGTCACTCCCCAAATTCATGTCCACCAGGAACCTCAGAATGTGACCTCATTTGGAAAGAGGGCTTTACAGATATGGAGGTAACCATCTTGAAATGAAATCATCTTGGATTTATGGCGGACCCCAAGTCCAAAGGCTGGTGTCTTAATAAAAGAAGGGGTCATAGCGACACAAAGAAAAGGCCATGGGATGATGGAGGCAAGGGTTGCAGACATAAGCCAAGGATGCTACCATCTGTTAGCTACCAGACACTAAAGAGACAAAGGGGGTGCCTAGGTGGCTCGGTCGGTTAAGCGTCTGACTCCTGATTTTGGCTCAGGTCATGATCTCATAGTTCATGAGTTCCGGCCCCACATCAGGCTCTGTGCTGACGTCACAGGGCTTGCTTGGGATTCTCTGTCTCCTCCCTCTCTGCCCCTTCCCACTCATTCTCTCTCTCTGTCTGTCTCTGTCTCTCTCTCAAAAATAAAGAAACATTAAAAAAAAAAGGCTTTAAAAAATTTTTTTAAAAATAATAAAGAGACAAGCAAGTATCCTTCTCTAGAGCCTTCAGAGTGAGAGTGAGTGTGGCTTTGCCCACACATTGACTTCAGACCTCTGGCCTCCAGAGCAACATTTCTGTTGTTGAAAGCCACCCAGTTCCTGGTAATTTGTGGCAGCCCCAGAAAACTATACAGCAAATAACCTACTTGGTCATCAACTTGCCTTTCTTGTCTATAAAATGAGGGATTATACTAGGTTTTTTTTTTCCCCCATAGAATTATTGGGAGGTTTAAATGAGAAAAGGTATTTAAACCCCTAGAGCAGTGTTTGGCACATAATAATATTCAATAAATAATCGAAGGGGAATACCCTTGCTTCTCTTGAAGTTTTTTATCCTTTAATGCCCCAGAAACAATCTTGGATTTATATATATATTTTTTTAATTTTAATGTTTATTTATTTTTGAGAAAGAGAGAGAGTGGCAAGCAGGGGAGGGGCAGAGAGAGAGGGAGACACACAATCTGAAGCAGGGTCCAGGCTCCAAGCTGTCAGCACAGAGCCTGACGCAGGGCTGGAACTCACAAACTGCAAGATCATGCATGGCCTGAGCTGAAGTTAGGTGCTAAATGAACTGAGCCACCCAGGTGCCCCTCAGATTTATATTTTTAGGACTATATTCTAAGTCTGACTCATTTAGCAAGTACTTTAAATCTATTAAACTGTTTATCAAAACTGTTTTGAACATCCTGCATGTCTAATAATTTTATTTTTATTTATTTATTTGAGAGAGAGAGAGAGAGAAAGAGAGCGGGGGAGGGGCAGAGAGCGAGGGAGACAGAGAATCCCAAGCAGGCTGCTTGCGTCAGTGCGGGGCCCAACACCAGACCTGCACTCATGAACCGTTGAGATCATGACCTGAGCTCAAACCAAGAGTCAGACGCTTAACCGACTGAGCCACCCGGGTGCCACATAATTTTCTTTTTAAATATGTGGCGTTTTTCAAGGACCAATAAAACTTTCTGCTTCTAACTTTGTGGTGTTTGAGAAAATGTTTTTCCTTGTAGATTCAAATTGCACTTTTATCTATCTTTTAAAAACAGATTCGTCTCAGCAGCTACATTCCTATAACATTAATTTTGATGGCTGGACTTGAGATTTGTCTTGAAGAAAATCAAAACTACTCATTTCTAGAACTTTCTGATAAAGTAAATGGATGACAGCTTTTAGAGTTCTGGTCTAGGAATCTGCAGACATCAGCAAACAAGGTGATAAAGTAGAAAGAACAGAGCCCACGAGTGTGAGATTATCCTAGGGCCAACTTCAAGGTATAAGTCATTTTTTTAAGCTTCAAGGATTCAGTTAATTACCAACACTTTCAACCTGCTATTATTTACCATGAACCTGGAATGAGCCACTTAATTACTGCAAGTCTTTATTTTCTCCTTGTGCTCTCTCTCTCTCTCTTTCTCTCTCTCTCTTTCAAAATAAATAAACATAAATAATTTTTAAAAGTTATAAAAGTGAGATGCTGTGAATGCTGATATGAATGGTCATTAAAAAATTGCTGTGAAATTGGGGCGCCTGGGTGGCTTAGTCGGTTAAGCGTCCGACTTTCGCTTAGGTCATGATCTCGCGGTTCGTGGGTTCGGGCCCCGCGTCAGGCTCTGTGCTGACTGCCGGCTCAGAGCCTGGAGCCTGTTTCAGTCTGTGACTCCCTCTCTCTCTGACCCTCCCCTGCTCACGCTGTCTCTCTCTCTCTCTCCTAGAAATAAATAAAACATTAAAAAAAAAATTGCTGTGAAATATAAGAATGTTTGAAATCCCAACACCTTTGTGAAAATAAAATATTTTCAAGGCTTCTAGCCCTTCAAAACATTTTGAGATTAAAAAATGTCTCAGACTGAAAAAGGAAACTTCTCCTCTGCCATTCATCATGCCAAGATAGCACAGATTAGGATAGCTGCAAAGAGAGGGGAAAGCCACATTCCTCTCATGGACACACTGAAGTCAATGTCAAAAATATTCCCCTTTGCTGGATGACTGCTGCTTCCTTATGAGAAATCTTGTTCTGAAGAGCACTGACTATTAAAAAATGTTGCTATTTGGGGCACCTGGGTGGCTCACTCTGTTAAGCATCTGACTCATGATCTCAGCTCAGGTCTTGATCTCAGGGTTGTGAGTTCAAGCCTGGTGTTGGGCTCCATGCTGGGCTTGAAGCCTACTCAAAAAAAAAAAAAAAAGGTTGCTGTTTAAAATCGTCAGTAAGGATGGACAAGTAACCTCTCTATTTCATCTGTAAAGTGGAAGAAATTCTCTACCTGGTCTTTACTGCACAGAGCAGAGGTAAGCCTCAAATCATGCATAGGAAACCTCTTCATGGATAGAGCTACACATATGGAGCTGTACATCAGGATTAGTCATTTTAACCACAAGGTTCAAATAGAAAAGAAATTATTAGTCCAGATGACATACATTCCAGTGTATACTGCCCAGTGTACTCCCTGTTTTAGCCGTCATGTTAAAGAGCATGGGCTGGGGCTCACCTGGATATGGGTTCAAATCTTGCCACTCTTCTTTTCTGGCAGCATGCCTTTAAGTGGGTCGTTTAGCTTCTTGGAGCCATTTCATATATAGAAGGAAAATGATAATATCTGCTTCCTACTGTTATTTAAGGGTTAAGACAAAAGAAGAGTCATATTATGCAAGGCACATAACAACACTCAAAATGTGCTCGTTTCTTACATTGATACCTCAAGGGAACCAACCTACATTTTATTTTGTAATGTCTACATTTCTAGGCACCAGGTAAGCATTATTTCCTTTAAATGCAATTATTTTCTTTCCATTAAATGCAGTTCGTGTTTGGAGAGCAGAACCAAATTACTTGATTCTGGTTTTAGGAGGAACAATGGCCGTGGGATTACTTGGTCAGAGACTGGTTGGTGGCCTGACAGTGATTCGTTGCAATGTAATTAGCTCCCATCATGGTGGATGGCATATTTCAGTGGCCAAATTACTTTCTCTGGGAGTTCTTGCAACCATTCTCCTATTCATGAATAGGGATTTATTCATCAAAACTAAATAATCTTATGTATACAATCTCTTTAGTCTTTGCTTTTTTATTCTTAGAAGTCCAGAAGATGGGCAAGAATGGTATAAACCATTTCAACTGCAATTGCCTTGAAAACTCCATAGACTTTTTTAGAAAAGATACTGCATTTCTTTTGTGGAGAAAAGGTCAACACCTTAGTTTTAAATATCTGACAGCAATGCACATCATCGTTAAAACATTAATTCTAGAAATACCAGGATTGAATTTAATGTGAATTAACATAAGTTCACGAGGTTGGTTTTCTCTGTTCGTTAATTTCTTTGCCATGGGAATTGTTTATCAGTGAGATCTGTTGTACTAAGTAAAATAACTTGACAGAATGAAAAGAAGAGAAAAAATAACCCTGCTGCTTTCAAATTTAACAACAATTTTTTTGGGGCTCCAGGTTTAGAAATGGAAGCCAGGAATCCAATTATTTGCAGAATGTATTTGTTTCTTTTTTTGCACACATATTTTCTAATTTAGCCTCATTAATGGATCCAGTGTTGAACTGCAAAGAATTTTATATAGATTTACAGAGGGAAAATGATCAAAATGTAAACTTCACTTAAATAAACGTTATTGGATACCTAACTTTGTGTCCCATGGTGCCAAGTGCTGGAAACTCAGACAAAGGATACAAGTCTGTCCCTCATGAAACAGTCCAGCAGGGAATCAGTCATGTAAATCAATTATTCAGAAAAGAGAGGCACATATTGTAACAGAGCAAAAACCTATAGGGCAAGGTAGACAAACTCTTTCTGTAAAAAGGCAGATGGTAAATATTTTAGGCTTTGTGGACCGCATAGTCTCAGTGACAACCAATGACTACATGAACGAATGACCTTGACTTTGTTTTCAGCAAGAGTTTATTTATGAACATTGAACTGTGAATATCATGTAATTTTCACATGTCATGAAATATTCTTTTTTCTTTTTTCTTTTTTTTCCAAGCATTTAAAAATGTAAAACTCATTAGTCATGGGCCATACAAAAACAAGTGTTGGATTTAGGTTGCAGGTTATTTGGGGTCAAAGATGACTTTTTAAAATGATTTGCCAGAATCATCTGATAATATTTCAGTAGATTTTATAGTGTTATTTAGTTAGATTTCAAGCTCCTGACATAGTCTTCTCGTTCTGTTATTTATTTCACATTATAACTTCAGTTTCAAGAGATGCAAATGTTTTCCTGTTTGTAGTGTGGTATTTGCAATGCTGGAGGCATGTGGGAGGGGTCACGAGGAGATTGAGGCTGGACTCTTTCTCATAAAACTAAGTAGCAGGGCATTTAGTCGAATATAAATATAAAGCAGGCATCTACCTTATCTACCTTATTACATTAAAGTCTGGAAAACAGAGGTTGGCAACTTACCTACTTGGATTTGGACAACAAAAATGGCCAAGTTGCATAATTCCAAATAAAGATAATTTGTTGGTTTGAATCATTTGAGTTGATAAAGGAAATATTTGCTTGCTTTAAACCTACATAAGTGATTTGCAGGCTTGACCCTGAGCCTGAGGATATGGGAGATTATGGACGGCAAAGTAGTGGACCAGAATGAGCAGAAAAGCAGCTGCTGGTAAGCTGAACTCTTTTTGGTGAGTGACTTACCTGTACAATTTGGGTGCAACCTGACGGCCTTAATAAGTCCACTCTGTTCCTAAACCCACCAGAGCACTTGGTTTTCACAGGACTCCTATGTAACTCACCAATCCTAAGCTGACAAGTCATAGGTTTGTAACCAACCACTCAGTTTCCTTAAGAAACTGGATGACTTTCACCTTTCTAAGGGCAGCCCACATCCCTCCTTTTGCTGGGCAATTGTACTTACAGACACAATGTCTCTGTGTGCGTCCATACACAAGTGAATCCTGAGAATCTAGATTCTATTCCAGTCTACCTGAACCAGAATCTGCATTGTTAACCAAGATCTCCAGCTGGTTCACATCCACAGTTCTGTTTGAGAAACGCTGGAGCAGTTCTTCCCTAAATCATGGTTCTCAAACTTGAAAGTCATCGTAAACACTAGTTAAAATGCTAGCCAACACC
>NW_027528362.1:4513903-4523122 GCF_008692635.1 Crocuta crocuta | reverse complement strand
GTTGTAAGATTTTGCATTTCTAAATTCCTAGGTGCTTCTGATACTGCTGGACTGGGGTCACATTTTGAAAACTACTACATTGAACCATTTTTCTACAAGTCATTTTTTGAGAGTTAGCTGACAACGTCATCCCACAGAGCCTACTCTGTGTTGAACCAGACCCTCCAGCCTAACGTGCCATTACATGCAATTGAAGACTCACCTTGTAACCATCTTTAATCTTCCTTCACCAGAGGAATTATTTATTCATGTGTTTGGCTCATTTTCCTTTGCCAACATGATCATCCTCCCTCAAAAAAGAAAAGAAAGGAATCATTCTTCATTTCAAAAAGGAAATTAAGATGATTACTGCTACTCTTTAAAAACGGTGTTAAAAATGCATGCTAGATGAGATTTTTATTTAATCATGAACTTCCCAAGACAAATCTTGGGAAGAAATCTCTTTGAAATGAATTATGGCTTACGAATCTGATTTTAAAGATTTCTGTTGGAAATCTATAGATATCCATTCAAAGCGCGACCGCATCTATACTACTGGAATCATTTGGGTAAAAATCAAATTGTAGTAAGATGTCAACCAGTCCACATACATGAGAAAGTGGAAGGGGCAGAAAATGATTAAGGGGGATTACTGCTATTCCAATAACTATTTATATATTTGCGTCTTTGGGGAGAGGTGACAGAAGTGTGTCCTTCTTGTCTCCTGAGTCCCCAAAGTAGCATTGCTTAAACCCAGAATGAACAAAATCTCTAGAGAAAAATTCTCCTTCAGTTTTGGTCTTCACTCTCCCAATTTCTGGGCCTCAAGTTTAGGTCTAGGAGCCAGAGGACAGAAGGGAAGTCTTTTCTTTGTCTCCTACAACCACCGTTTTACTTGAAAAGGGAGACTCGTATCCAGACTCTAGGATGATCTGCGTCCAGTACGGTACCAGCGCCGAGTGTGGATGCTCCCAGTGTGAGGCTTTGGCCCTCCCATGGCATGCCCCGGTGTGGGCTCAATTCTGTGTGTGCAGCTGTGGTGTGCCCCTAAGTGTGTCTGGGTCCCACACAGAGTCAAGGCTGATGCGAGGCCCCAGGCGGGACGCGTTAGGGCCTAAGCGTCCGGGCGGAGCGCCCCAGGTGAGCGCGGCGCGGCGCGTNGGACCGAGCGGGGCCGTGAGGGGGCCGCGGGCGGCCTGCGGACCAGCCGGCAAGGAGGGGACACGGGCCCGCGAAACGCACCCCAGAGCCGCTGCGGGCGCCCCCGCCAGAGTGGGCGAGGGCGGGAGAAGTTAGGGACCGCCTGCAGGTGTGGACGCCGCCCGTTCCTCACAACCACAGAGTGATGAGTATCCCGGAGGTGACCGAGGCCGGCGGTGCTCAAACATTCTGGTTTTAATTTCGCAGATTCCTGTTTGTGAGGAAACCGAAAGCTGCCAAAGAAATCTGAAAACTTCTGGCATCCGTCAGCTTATGACCTTAGATTTCTTTGCAGCTGTTAGTAGGCACATGTGAGTCTCGGGGAGGAATTTCTCCTCCTCGCTTGATTCCGAAGTCCGGTTTTTGCAATTTCACGGTATTGGCCAGAGATAACTCCGTAATTGCACTTGAAACCCGGAATAGGTGCGCGGTTTTGGTGGGTTTTTTTGTTTTTTGTTTTTTGTTTTTTAACATACCTTCTCGACTCCCAGCTAGCTTTGTTAATGTTGATCTGATCAGAAAACACCTGAGACTGGCAGCCACTTTTTGAAAAGTAGGTACATTGTTTGGCCACGTGTCCTAGGGAAGAGATCACATGTTAAAAACGAAAGGACATCTCTAAATCTGTTGGGTTGGCCTGTATAGAGTGTAGGTCGCCCTCCGCCAGTCCTACTTTTTCCTGTAAGTGACGACTATTCTTCCTGGTCTCATTCAATGCATTGAAATGCGAATATGGAGAGCTCCTGCCTTACTGCCCTCATTTTCCCAAAATGCCTTGTTTTCCTGAACCTGCTCCCCAGAGAAGCCAGAAGCTCCCCAATAAGCAGACTACCCTGGTAGAGAGCATTTGTATTAATGTGAGGTTAAATTAATTTCTAATTGGTGGATTTTTGTTCAGAGATATTTTGCACTAGTTGACTTTGCTCACAAGGGTGTTAACTATTAGCATCAAACCTAGAGAGAGAGGGGGGGTGGTTATTCACGCTGGCCTTGGATATTGGGCAGCGGGAAGTTCAAGAGAACAGGGACAGAAGCGGTTACTGTTTTTAAACTTACCTGTTCATTTTCTTAAAAATTGTATCTAGTGAGATGCCTTGAAAGTCCAACCTGTGTCAGCTCTTCCAGGTGAAGTCATTGAAAGGCTTTGTTCCCAAGGTTAGCCAGGTCTTTAGCAGGGGTGAGGGCACCCTGCAGACTGAAATGGAGGGGAGCGCAGCAGCGTTTGCAGAGGGACAGGTCCCAAGGAGATGTGACGACGAGAGGACTCATTCAAGCGATCTTAGCCTTCATCTCTATTCAAGGGCAGACCTTAGCAATTAAAGATTTTACTAAGAGAGCACCAGTTAGGGACACCTGGGTGGCTGAGTCCATAGAGAGTTTGACTTCGGCTCAGGACATGATCTTGCTATTTGTGAGTTCAGCTGCAGTCAGCACAGAGCTTGTTTAGGAGCCTCCGTCTGCCCCCCCCCCCCACTTGTGCGCTCTCAAAAATAAATATTCTAAAACAAAAGGAGAGCATCAGTTAAGCATGAGGAGCCTCTTGTTTAACAGAAACTCATTCTTTTAGAAGTTCATTCATTTATTATTTATGAGAGAGAGAGTGTGCACAAGCAGGGGAGGGGCAAAGAGACAGAGGGAGACACAGAATCCGAAGGAGGCTCCAGGCTCTGAGCTGTCAGCACAGAGCCCAATACAGGGCTCGAACTCACAAACCGTGAGATCATGCCCTGAGCTAAAGTCAGGCACTTAACTGACTGAGCTACTCAGGTGCCCCCAGAAATTCATTCTTTAATTGAAGGTCTCTCTCTTGTCAGTGAACTTGCTCAGCGCAGGGCAGCCTTGTTTGTTTATTTATTTTTATTTATTTATTTTTATTTATTTATTTTACAGATAGTTTATTGTCAAGTTGGTTTCCATATAACACCCGGTGCTCATCCCCACAAGTGCCCTCCTCCATGCCTATCTCCCCCCTCACCCCCACACCCATAAGTCCTCAGTTTGTTCTCAGCATTCAAGAGTCTCTCATGGTTTGCCTCCCTCCTTCTCCCCCACCATTTCTTCCNGGGTCATAGGGGAGTTCTATTGTTAATTTTTTGAGGAACATCCACACTGTTTTCCAGAGGGGAGGACAGCCTTGTTTAGATTGGACCTGAGAGCATACTGTGTGTGAGGTATGATTATTTTCCAGTAGAATTACAGAAAAAAACCAGTTACTAGGAGTCTCAGGGTTTGTACAGCATTATGAGGTAATAGACACAGTAAAGAGCTAAAACGTTAAGGACAAAAGAAATTTCAAGGAGCCGGTGGTCTTTTGGGGGCACAGAGAGATGAATTGTCACTGGAGGACATGGCTAGCGTCACATTGGTGATGGACTCGAGCAGAGAGTAGAACTTTGATGGGCTAAGGAGTGGAAGGGGGTAGCGGACGCCATGAACAGAGATGAGGAGCTTAAAACGTAACTCCGCTCGGAGACCTAGGAGCAGCTGCTGTGCTGGGGCTGGACTCCGTGTAGGAAGGGGTGAGGGGGGACGTGCCTGAAGCGAAAGGCACAAACTCTACTTTTTTTCTTTTTTCTTAAAGCAAACGCAGAAGTAGAGGGAATAGTACAGTGAACTTCCACGCATCTATCAGATAGATCACACAGTTTGTTAAAATGATTTCCTTGGCCGTATCTGCTTCATCTTTTTTGTTGTCGGAAGCAGTTTCAATTCCACGCACCACATCAGGTCACCCTTAAGTGGTGCCTTATACGCCCGCAACGAAAGGGCTTTTTCCTGTTGTTAAGGTGTATGATAACCTTAACACGTTGTCATGTGATCATATTGGCAGTAATTCCATAATGGTTTCTAAGACCCAGTCCACAAAGTTCCTTGACTGCCTCAAGAATGCACTTACTTTTACTTTCGGTTTGTGTGAATTGGAATCCAGGCAAGGTCCACGCGTGGTATTTTGTTGAGTACCTGTTGTCTCTTTTGATTTGGGACAGGGGTTTGTGAAAAGGGCCAGATACTAACTCCTTGAGGCTTTGCAGTCCATGTAGCCTCAGTTGCAACTACTCAACTGTGTGTTCCCCAAAAGGTAGCAATAGACGATGTAAGTACATGAATGAGCAAGGCTGTGTTCCAATATACTTTTCTTTTTGTGGCTTTTTGTTTTAAACTCTACTGTTGGAGCTGGACTTAACTAAAGGCCATAGTTTGCTGACCCTGGTCTGTCACAGCCTCAGTGGGTTTCTTTGATGCCAGTGAATTACTGGTGGCACTTGGCTGCCTGTAGATGCCTCACATTCTGGATTTATTTGGCTTTTTGTATAGTGTGGTTTAGCCTGCTCCTCTATCCCTTGTATTTCCTGTAAGCTGGAAGCTAGATCTAAAAGCTTAGGTCAGTTAGTTTCCATTTCTCCATTTTTGGCAGGTAAACTTCAGAGGTGGTTTGATTTTTTTTTAAGTTTATTATTTTGAGAGAGAGAGTGCAAGCGAGCAGGGAGGGGCAGAGAGGGAGGGAGAGAGAATCCCAAGCAAGATCTACTCTGTCAGCACAGAGCCTGACATGGAGCTCGGTCTCACGAACCATGAGATCATGACCTGAGTCAGAATCAAGAGTTGGACAGTTAACCGACTAAGCCACTCAGGCGCCCTTGAATTGTTTTTTAATAAAATTCATGACTTCAAAAGGCTCAGAAACCCTCATCCAAGAGGCTCAATATTCCTAAAATTGGCTTTGCCTATGGCTGAGAATATACTTTTATCTTTCTCCTCTTATTTTCCTTATTGAAGAGGATATGGGTACTATTTCTGAAGGATGTTGACTACTCTGAACATTTGTGCCAGGTCACTGGAAACCCTCCTCCGTTCAAGCCATCCTGTGGCCCTCGGGAAAGGTGGACCACATTTCCCCACTGAATGGAAATACTTTTCTTCTTGGGCCCAGACCCTGGGTTTCAGATGCCATCCAGCAGGGGCTTGGTGGTTTGCCTTTGTTTTTAAGCTCTTTGTCTCTTAAACACTCAACTTTTCTTCACTCATCTTTCTCTTCATCTCCCCAGCAGGACTGAGAGAAAGACCCCTGGATCATGGGCTAGTGATCACACTGTCAGGTGGGAGTACTTACCCTGGCATCCCGTTCGGAAGGATTCTGAAGTCACAAGTCTTGCAGGCTTGCTTACACTCACCTCTCACACTTAACTCTGATACTGGACTCCAGGGTGACCCGGTTTTGAAGAAACAAGTTTACAGGTAAGAATTGTGTTTTCCTCTGTTCTAGAGTGAGTCTTACTCCTAAATCCTAGAGTACCAGAGGAAGTATCTTGACAAATAGTGTCGCTTGGAATTCCTTGTCTTTCTCTTGTTTAAGATTAGTAGGTGAACCTGTCTGTTCATCCCTGTACCCGTTTTTCCAGATAACATGGTATTGGTCTTACTGATTTTTAAGAGTTCTTTATACATTGGAAATACACACTTTAATCATCTGTCGTATATGTTACAGCTGTCTCCCCCGTTAAAAAAAATTTTTTTTAATGTTTATTTATTTTGGGAGGGAGAGCAAGTGCGTGCACACAGGGGAGGCAGAGAGAGAGGGGGGGAGAGAAAATCCCAAGCAGGTTCAGAATTCTCAGTGTGGAGCCCAACATGGGGCTCGAACTCATGAACCATGAGATGGTGACCTGAGCTGAAAACACGAGTTGGATGCTTAACCGACTGAGCCGCCCACATGCCCCTTGTTTCCCCAATTTTTTCTACTTTGTTTAAAATATTTATGCTCTTCAGAAAATTTAAATTTTATATAGGGAAAAAGTTATCAGTTTCCCCTTTACAGTTCCTTTGCTTTATGTTTTGCTTGGGAAGACTTGCCCATTTCAAGATTTTTTTTAAAAAAGCCTACATGCAGGTAAATGATCAAATGATAACTAGGAACATGGAATCCTGTAAAAGAGTAATGAAGAGGGCTCTTTCTACTGGATAATTTAACATTAAATTGATTAAATGCTGGTGTTAAGATTGGCCCAACATTGATTAGCGTTGAAGTTGGGATTTGGGTATTTGGAGGATCATTATATCATTACTCTACTTCTGTATATATTTGACTTCCAATAATAAAAATTTTCTTTAAAAAAAAAAAAAAGAATAGGGACACCTGGATGGCTCAGTCAGTTAAGTGGCCGATTTGGCTCAGGTCATGATTTCGCAGTTTGTGAGTTCAAGCCCCGTGTCTGGCTCTGTGCTGACAGCTCAGAGCCTGGAGCCTGCTTTGGATTCTGTCTCCTCTCTCTGCCCTTCCCCTGCTCACTTTCTGTCTCTTTGTCTCTCAAAAATAAATAAATGTTAAAAAAAATTTTTTTTTTAATTAAGAAAAAAGAAGAGCAGGGAAGAAAATCCTCTTTCTCCACATTTGTTCATATTCAGCAACTTGTAAGCTTCTGTGTTGAGCCCTGGGGGTGCTGTTACTCCGCGCACAGCATCTTGGAACTCAGATTTCTCACATGGGAGACAGATCCTAACGCCACAGTTAAGGAGAACAAGTCCCGGGTCAGACCTGGCTTCAGCTCCAGGCGCGCTGCCACGTACAAATTGGGGGATTTTGACCCTTCTAATTTAAAAAAATGAGGGACAACGATTATGTCCACCTGATAGGGTAATTGGAAGGATTGGGTGAGAAAATCCACGAAAAATCCTTCATATGGCACTTAGCATTTAGTAGTTGCTCAGTAAATGTCAGCTCTGAAGGCGAGAGTAACTGCAGCAGGCAGGCACTGAGGCGGAGGCGTAGGAGCGAGCGAGTGTATGGCCCGGGGTCCTGTCCTGCCTACGTGCATTTGGGAGAACTTGTCAGGGGAAAAGACTTTGGGCAGAGATGTGAGATGTGGAAGAGCTTGTCTTCTTCTTCTTCTTCTTCTTTTTTTTTTTTTTCTGAGAGAGAGAGAGAGAGAGAGAGAGAGAGAGAGAGAGTATGCAAGTGAGGGAGAAGGACAGAGAGAGAATCTTAAGCAGGTTCTCACTCAGCTCGGGGCAAGACGAGGTTCTCAATCCCATGTCCCTAGGATTGTGACCTGAGCCGAAATCAAGACTCTGACACTCATCTGACTGAGCCACCCAGGTGCCCCAGGAATATCTTGTCTCTCAAATTGAATGAAAGCGCCCTTGACTGGTGAAGTGAGGGGAAGGCGGGGCACGGGCTGAGGTGGGGTGTTGTCTAGTGCCGCCAGAACAAGGTGTCACCAATTCCATGGCTTAAACAACACAGATACTTGTCTTACAGCCCCTTTTCTTTTTNGATATAAGTATGGCTACTCCAGCTTTCTTTTGACTTCCAGTAGCATGATAGATATTTCTCTATACCCTTACTTTCAATCTGAATGTGTCCTCCACTCTAAAGTGAGTCTCTTGTAGACAGCAAATAGATGTTTTTTTGTTGTTTTTTTTTAAATCTATTCTGCTACCCTATGTCTTTTGGGGGCATTTAGTCCNCTGTTCATCACATTGAAGATTTCCTGCCATTCCTTTCTGGCCTACCAAGTTTCAGTAGATAGGTCTGTCACCACTCTGATAGGTTTCCCTTTGTATGTTAGGGCCCTTTTATCCCTAGCTGCTTTCAGATTTCTCTTTGTCCCTATGTTTTGCCAGTTTCACTATGATATGTCGTGTAGAAAATCAATTCAAGTTACGTCTGAGGGGAGTTCTCTGTGCCTCTTGGATTTCAACTTGTTTCCTTCCCCAGATTGGGGAAGTTCTCAGCTATAATTTGTTCAAGGACTCCTTCAGCACCTTTCCCTCTCTCTTCCTCTTCTGGGATTCCTATGATATGGATATTGTTCCGTTTGATTGTATCACCCAGCTCTCGAACTCTCCTTTCATATTCCTGGATCAGTTTATCTCTTTTTCTCAGCTTCCTCTTTTTCTATAATTGTGTCTTTTAAATCACTTATTCTCCTTTCTACTTCTTCAATCCGTGCACTGGACACCTCCATTTTATTATGCATCTCATTTATAGCATTTTTTAATTCATCACAACTATTTTTAAGCTCCATAGTCTTTGTAGCAATAGTTTCTCTGATGTCTTCCACGCCTTTTTCAAGCCCAGTGATTAATTTTATGACTATTGTTCTAAATTCTTGTTCAGTTATGTTGCTTCTATCTGTTTTGAGTAGTTCTTTAGCTGTCAATTCTTCCTGGAATTTCTTTGGAGGAGAGTTCTTCCATTTTGTCATTTTGGTTAGCTTTCTATCTCTTGTTAGTTTTAAAAGCATGTTATACACTCTGCACCTGCCAATGCTGCTGTACCAAAGAAGGCTCTTTGTCCAGGGTCTGTTCATTCAGAAAGTGTTCTTTGAATGGTGTCTCTTGGTCTCTCTTGTTGAGACCTTGGTTATTTTATTTTCCTACTCGTAGTGGTATTTGGGACTCTCTACCAGGTGTATTTTGGCTTGTTTCTTGAGGTAGCCCTGGAAAAAAAACAGAAAACACACAGAGAACAAAGGCACACAAACACACAGACAAATCCAACAAACACGCAAACTCAAAGGGGAAAAGAAAAAGAAAAAAAGGAAGGGACACATACAAAAAAGAAAAAGGAGAAAGGTGGGAAGACAAATAATAAAAATAAAAATACATAAAAAAGAAAAAAGAAAAAACCCAATAGACAAAGGGCAGTCTAAAGTATAGAACCAGAATTCCCAGTTACAAATAAAGAGCCGGTGTATGCCGTGCTGATGGAAGAGCATATACAAAGAGAGAAATGACAGGGCGGGGAGGAAGCGAAATTGGAAATGAAATGAGCAGGCAGAAAGACTAAGAGGCTTAATTCAGAGAGAGAAAGAGGGGAATACGGTTCGAGAGGAGGCAAAAGAAATGATGATAATGCTACCCAGAGAAACTGTATAGTCTGATTACTCCAGAGAGAGATAAAGAGGTAGCAGTGGAGGTGTAGAATTTACATCTGGAGAATGGATTAAATGTGCCTTTAAGCAAGCCAGTGACCAGAATTAATCAGGGCAGTGCATCCATGTTGGTCTTGCCCCAGCTCTGGTAAAAAAAAAAAAAAAA
>NW_027528362.1:4506444-4513839 GCF_008692635.1 Crocuta crocuta | reverse complement strand
TTTAAGCAAGCCAGTGACCAGAATTAATCAGGGCAGTGCATCCATGTTGGTCTTGCCCCAGCTCCGGTAAAAAAAAAAAAAAAAAGGCAGCTCTCTAGCGGGGATGGGCGTGGTTTGGTCCAGTGCTCTCATGGGGGTCCTGCTTTGGTGGTTGTGGGGAGAAAAGTGGTGGCGCCCCAGTCTCTTCTTGAACCAAGCGTTGCAACTCACTCTTTTGTGTGTGATCTCCCTGTGCCGGGGGCGTAGCCAAGGTGGGCAGTGCTCTATATCCCAGGCCAGGCCTCGTTTCCAGATCTCAGTCCACATGCCCCATTGAAATTGCTCGAAATATAAACTCAGAGGCGAGTCCCTCAGAGCAGTTTCGAGCCTCTCGCCTCCCCCCTGGGGGTCCAGCCGAGCCAGAAGCACAAAGGCGCGGCCACCACGCATCCCCTCCAGGTGGAGCTGGTGAGCAGGGAGCAGTTTCTCCCGGGGTCGCCTGGGACCAGTGCGTCCCGCCTAGGGTCAGCTAGATGGCAGGAAACCGGTTCTCTCTGTGTCCCAAGCAGAGTTTTTTCTCTTCTCCAGCAACAAGGACAGTGTCTTGAGCAGTTTCGGCTANACGATTTTCTCAGCGGACTCTGTCTCCTTTTCCTCCCAAACTTCTGGATTCTGGAAGGGTTCCTATGGCTCAGGCCTTCTCCGTGTGAGAGATGGGGACGAGTGAAATGTACAGAGCTCCCTACTTCTCCGCCATCTTGCCTCCCTCTGTCTTACGGTTCTTTAGGTCAGAAGTCAACACGGGTCTCAGTGAGGCTGTGTCCCCTCCTGGAGGTGCTGGGGAAGTATCCGTTTTCTCGCCTTTTCCCACTTCCAGAGGCCGCCCGCATTCCTTGGTTCATAGGCCCCCTCCCTCCATCTTGAGAGATGGCATTTTGTCCCTTTGACCCTTCCACCATGGTCACAGCTCTCTCTGCCCTCAGCCAGGAAGGCTTCACTGTTGAGGACTCATGTGGTTAGACTGGGCCCATGTGGATAATCCAGGGTAATTTCTGCATCTTAAGGCCCTTAACATTCATCACATCAGTGAAGTCACTTATGCCATGCAAGGTAACATGTTCACAGGCCCTGGGGACCTTTGGGAGGCCCTTATTGAGTCTCCTCACCTTGTGCTGCAGCAGGTGAGGCAGGGTCAGACATTTGGGACAGTCAGTTACTCCCAGGCACCAGTAGTTCCCAGGGCGCGGTGGCTCTGCTCTCCCATGCTGATGGGTGACGGCCTCTCCTTCAGCACTGGGGAGACAGGCTTCTGGGTGACGGGAGACAGCCCTGCATACGAGCTGTCCCCCATCTTTCAGAGCTCCGCCGAACAGCTGTCAGGACCCGGACTCGCCCTGGGCCCCACCCTTCCCACAGGTCACTCCTGCCCGACACCCTCTTGGGCCTTTTGCTGCAGCAGCTCTTTAACCTTTACTTTCTCTGCCGTTTTTGCCTGCGTAATTGTCTTTGCCTGCTAGCCTTAAACACTGTCAGACTATTTTTTTTTTTTTTTATGTTTTATTTATTTCTAGGAGAGAGAGAGACAGCGTGAGCAGGGGAGGGTCAGAGAGAGAGGGAGTCACAGACCGAAAGAGGCTCCAGGCTCTGAGCTGGCAGTCAGCACAGAGCCCGACGCGGGGCTCGAACCCATGAACCGCAAGATCATGACCTAAGCGAAAGTCGGACGCTTAACCGACTAAGCCACCCAGGCGCCCCTGTCAGACTATATTAAACAAAACTCATGCTAGAATATTTGATATTTTCTCACATATTAACTCTGTTTAGATGAGAACCACACCATCCCCTCTTTATTCTCCCATAGTGTCTTACACATAATAGGCCACCAGTAAGACAGAAATTTCCAGTTGGTGGACAGTGTTTTTGGAACTCTGATATTTTGAGTTATGTCAGAGTAAATTAGAGTGACAAAGAATAAATCAGAGCTTCTCCTATTCTGATTCTCCTTGTGTTCATATCACTGCATCTGTTTTTAAACTTTTGAGTGTTGATTAGCTCTTCCTGCTGTCGTCACCTGCACTTAGGAGCATGGACAGATGAGTTCATGAAAATTATTAATATTTTTACATCTCATGTTGATTTTACTAATTTATGAGCATTAAATGAGATTTGAAAAGCATTCTCTAAGCTATTACTCATGCCATTATTAAGCCCTTATTTGTGAGAAGAATCACAGTTGCTTGCTTTAAATTACTCTTTCTGCCTCAATTTGGTTTTCTGTAAAGTTAGGTACAGATTTTACAAGCCTAACAAAAACTGTAAGAAGAAATCACAGTTGCGTCTTGAACAACACGAGTTTGAACTGTGCAAGTCCACTTATATGCAGCTTTTTAAAAAAATAAATGCAATGCTATAAATATATTTTTCTTCCTCACAATTTTGTAAATATTTTCTTTAGTTTATTTTAAGAATAGAGTTTATAACATGTATAGCATACAAAACGTGTGCTGATTGACACATGCTAACACTAAGGTTTCTGGAGAACGTGGGGGAGTCAGGAGTTAAAATCCGATATTTCAAATACAGGCTGTTGGCACCCCCTCGCCAACCCCAGCGTTGTTCAAATGTCAACTGTAGTGTATCTTATAAATGAAGAACAGTGAAATGGCATTTTGGGGAGTATTTACAAACACAAAATCACTGTATTTTTTTTTCTGTCAGCATTTTATTAATGAACATTTCCAGCCACACTCAAACGTAGAACACAGTAAACCTTCGTGAACCAACACAGCATCGGAATCCGTGCTCCATCCTGGCTTTGCCTCACTCATTCCATTAGCCCTTCGCCTTTTGTTTTCTTGAGTTTTTGTTTGTTTGCTTACTTCTGGAGACTTCTAAAGCCAATACTAGAAACCTCATGTGATTTTATCACTAAATATTTTAATATTTTATTTAAGTTCCGTTTTTACATAACCACAATCCTACCTAACAATAAACAAAAAGCCCTTAATATCCTTCAATACTGTATTCAGATGAGATCAGGCACATTCAGGGAGATATCGCCGTAGGCACTAATACTGTATTCAAATACCCCTGTTTGCCTGAAAAGGTATGTGTGGTTGGCTTATTCAAACCAGGGTCAAAGCAGAGCCCACTCATCGTATTTGGTTTATACATCTCTTAAGTCTCTTAATAAATAATTGATGTTTGCTAGGCATTAGCTTAACTCCGAGCTCTCTTATTGTTACTTTCCCCTCTTATTTTTAACTCTGTTTTAAAGTAGTCACATACTCTCATACTTTCATTCATTATTATTAGAATTTATATAAAGTAAAATTGGCCTTTTTTGTTGTATAATTCTGTGAGTTTTAAGGTTGATTGATTCACGTAACCATCATCACAGTCATTTTACATTACAGAGCAGTTCCATCACCAAAAAGAAGCCAGAAAACAAAACCAAAAACTACCAAGCCCTCCATTCTGCCCCATTGTAAGTCTAACCTTCACTCTTCTCCTAACCGCTGCAACCCTTGATCTGGTCTCCATCTTGATAAGTTTTGTCTTTTCTGGAATGTCACATAAATGAAATGAAATGGTTTGCAACCTTAGAGACTAACTTCTTTCACTCAGACGTCCTCGAGGTTCTTCCCTGTGTGTATTCTTTTTATTGCCGGGTAGTGTACTCCGTCTTCCGGACATACCCCAGTTTATGTATTTATTCACTGTTGAAGGATACTGGACTCTTTACAGTTTTGGGGGATTATGAGTAGAGCTGCTGTAAACGTTTGTATATAGGTTTTTATGTGATTGAAATTTTCCATCTTTTAGAGCAGATCATCAGGAGCAAAATGGCTGGGTCATTTGGGAAGTGTGTGTTTAACTTTTTAAGAAACTGCTAAACTTTTCCAGAGTGGCTGCACCCTGACCATTTTGCATCTCAGCCACCGATGTATGAGAGTTCTAGTTGCTCCATATTTTTGTCAGCACTTGATATTATCAGTTTTTTTTTTATTTGAGCCCTCCTAATAAGTGTGTTTTTTTAATTATCTGATTTCAGTTTCTTGAGTCTGATTGACTGTTATTTTTAATAATTGTTGAAAAAATTACTGAATTAAATTTATTTTATATGTCTGCTATAAAAATAATTATTTCTGGTTTTCTGGTGATATTCTGTATTTAAATATGGTAAATATTCTATATGGAAAATAAATTAAAACCAGAATGCTATTTTAGATAGGAGACTTTAAGTCTCACCAGTTGAATCATCATATTTGACAAAGAATTACAGAATAGTGTCTGAATACAGGGTGCATTCTGCAGTGATCCCTTCATTATATGCATCTTCTGTGTGTCTCATTCCTCTTTTACACATAGTAACCGAGAGCACCATCACTACTTTTGCCATCAATTTTATGCTAGATTAGATTGATCAGTGAATAGTAAGTTCCATGAGACAGCTGGATATGAGTAAAGAGTAATTTCTTTGAATGCCTTCTAACTACAGTGAACACGGTTGTAGTTTAAAAATGGACTGTTCCTGGGGCGCCTGGGTGGTGCAGTCGGTTAAGCATCTTGACTCTTGATCTCAGCTCAGGTCATGATCTCACAGTTTGTGAGTCTGAGCTCCACATCGGGCTCTGCGCTGATGGTGCAGAGCCTGCTTGGGATTCTGTCTCTCCTTGTCTCTGCCCCTCCCCAGCTTGTGCGCATGCTCTCTCTCTCTCTCTCAAAATAAATAAACTTAAAATTGAAAAAAATAATAAATAAATAAAAATGGACTGCTCCTATGTGTCTGAGGCAGTAGTGAAAACTTGCATTTGAATACCTTTTTTTTTTTTTTTTTAATTTAAGCATGTTAAGCTCAAGGAAGAAAACCTCTTGAAAGTTTTGAAATAAAGATCGTAAGCCTCTTTTTGGATGACTTAGGGACCATAGTCATGCGTCGCTACTGCTTGAAAGTGTGCAGTTGCCTCCTAGATTAATTACCTAAATGTCACTGCTAATGCTGCCCCTCACTCCTTGAATTAGATGAAACTCTGGGCGTCTCAGGGTGCGCAGGTCATTGTCATGAGATGGTTCTGTCAAGTCTCATCCATTAGCTGCCATGTCTCATTTAAACAGTGGAAATTACTGTCATCTAGAATCGCCATTATACTTCTGAAAAGTTGCTGAAGGGTTAGGCCTGTTGACAGACCTTCCTTGGTAACACAGGGCATTAGAAAGAAACACTGAGTTGAAGAAGAAAGAAGATGGAGGACAAGTTGCCAGATGGGCTTGAGGTTGTTGTGGTATAAAACCTGAGAGGCCGGGTTTTAGGAAAAGGAATGTATGGAAATGGGATGAGTTTCTGTAGCTGAGTCATTTTTGGTTTGAAACTAACGTAGTAATTGACCCTTATATTAATTTGGATTAGAATAAATAAAAAACAATGAAGGATTAGTAAGCTTGTTACCTCCATTGGCCGAAGTCTTTTTGTTTAAAAAAATTATTATAGATGTTCTTTGAACTTTATTCCTGTTGACATTATTAAAGTCCTATAAGTGTGCATGGATATGGGTGTGGAGGAAGGGAGAATAGGTAATGGGGTCTTAAACTGGGGTTTTAGACTATCAGACTAATACACCTGCTGCCCCCTGGTGGCAGCGTATTGAACAGCGAAGTTCAGAGGTGAGGAATTGTGGAGAGCTGAGCTGGTTGTATAAGTACAAGATGATTGTAGGGGAATCGGGACATGGTTTCTCTTTCCAGCGCTGTTTATAATTACTATCCATATGACCTTAGGTAAGTCATTTAGTTTGATTACCTTTTATTTTTTAAGTTTCTTCCAGCTTTCACGTCTTACGATTATCTGATGGTAATAGCACATATTATGTACTAAAAGATGTCAAGTTCCACTCTTCCCATTAGCAGCTGAATCCTAACAAATCCTAGATATTTATTTAAAGCACACTCTAGAGTAGCTCCTGAGGCATGATATGGATTCAGCTTGGGCAGCAAACTGCATAGGTCTATCTGTAGCACAGTCCATAATTAATCAGCGTGATGATCCTGCATTATTATGAAAGCTCACAAGTTACATCATTTAAAAAATACTTTTATTTTTTATTGTGATGAAAAAAATAACATAAACTTTACCATCTTAACCATTTTTAAGCATACAGTTCAGTAGTGTTAAGTACATTCAGGGTTGTACAACATATTTCCAAAACTGTTTCTTGTTGCAAAACTGAAACTCTGTACCCATTAGGCAGCAGCCCCCACTTCTCCCCTGACCCCTAGCAGCCACCATGCTGTTCTCTGTCTTTATGAATTTGACTATTCTAGGTACCTCATGTAAGTGGAATCATACAGTATTTGTCTTTTGTGACTAGCTTCTTTCATTTAGCATAATGTCCCTAAGGCTTATCCAAGTTGTAGCATGTGATGGGATTTCTTTCCTTTTTAAGGCTGAATGTTGTATGTAGATACATTTTACTTCTCCATTTATCTATTGATGGACACTGGGATTCCTTGCACTGTGAATAATGCTGCAATGAACAAGGATATGCTGTATTTTTAGTACACAGTGTTCTTTAATGCAGAGAGGGCTTATACGATTTTTTTCTGTGTATAAAAGGTTAAATTTCATTATAAAGAACACCATTCAATCATGCTGAATAACTAGGATATAGCTTTTGTGTGGATGAGTAAGTTAAAAAAGAATTAACATTTATTAAACATATAAGCTATATGCCAGGCACTTTTATATCTGTGATCCATTCTGTTGTTCAGTCCTTATAGTAATTCAATGATTTACCCTTCTCCAGAAGAGGACTAATACTTATTAAAATCACTGTGTACCAGATTTTTTTGTATACATCACAACTATAATCCTCATACATTAACCCTTCAAATGGACGTTAGTATCCCCATTTTTTTTCTCTGATGTAATTGAGGGTCAGAGAGATGAAACACCTTGAATAAGTTCACATAGCTAAAAGGTAGCAGGGTTTTACCTGACTATGAAGTGAAACATGTCTGTATTCCACATATACTATACTTTCTCCTGCTTCCAGAAATAACACTATACATCTATGATCTGAAAGATGTTGGAACAATATCAAGAAATTGCACTGCTATAATAACTTATAAATGGAAACACTTCTGCAGTGCCTTTCCATTAAATAACCGTTCTTGGGTTTTCTTTGCAGAGAAGCAGCATCGACTCAGATGAATACATCTGAACTGTATCAAGGCTTACCTCCTGGGGGATTTTGCAGAATAAGTCTCCCTAGGACTCCCAACAGAGTGGTTCTCATGTGCCAGCCCCCCCCCACTTCTGAGGTTATCTTCCATGTGTTATTTCCCCCATTTTCCCTGTCCTCTGGCTCGGCAGACAGCTAGCACCATTTTCACCACTCTGCTCCCCCCCCCCCCCTT
>NW_027528362.1:4492261-4506177 GCF_008692635.1 Crocuta crocuta | reverse complement strand
CCTTGAACGGTGTGCTGCTTAGGTTTGGAGTTTTGATCTGCTCCTTGCATAGTGTTTTTACACAGGTAAAGGGCTATAAAATGTCCTCACAGGTGGTGGTTTTCTTGGAGGGTCAGTAAGCTCCTGGAAGGACCCACTGCAACATGGGATTTTTCGGTTAACAGAGAGGTAGTGACAGAGCATTTGAGCAGCCAGTTAGGCTTCTCTAAATAAGAGTCCCTGTGCGCTTAGGATGACTTCCTGTGGGAATTTACAAACCTCTTGAGAGGAGTGCTTCTGAGATTCATTCAGGGTCTGGTAATTCCTGAAAGCAGGATGTTAGCCAGTAAGTAAAGAAAATGAGAGTGGCAGAAGTTGTGGTCACCACCAAATGTCCAGCGTCTCCTTCCTTAGTTCCTGATCTGCAGTTTTATTCTGAGCGACCATGTGCCTCAAGTTATGGTAAGGGACGGGAAGCAGAAATGTGTAAGACTTCTGGCAAATTTTGCAAAGGAGCTTGAGTGAACAAAGTTGCTCGTGTTCCTCACCCTGCCCTTCATAGTTGCTACTCGCTCACATGAAGACATGGCCGGTGTACTGCCAGCCATCTTTTCTCCTGAGAGAACCTGCCAGCAGTAACACCAGGGGGCCTGGTGTGCTGGCTTACACAAATGGCCACAAATTCTTTCTACACTCTTGTGTGTGCACCCGTGCAGGGCACCTTGCAGCTGCTCCCGTAAAGAAAAGAAGTCACTCTCTCCACCCCCAAACCAAGCACGGGGAGCCCCAGGCTGAGTGGGGTGAGTAGACTGTCCTGTTAGAGGGTCATCTCGATATGGGATGTCAGAGCCTGAGCAGCAAGAGGAGGGTTTCTGTGCAGGGAGGATGGTTGTGACTGACATTGGAAATTAGTTACATATGGAAGGATTGATCGTGTAATTAACCGTACCAAAGATCATAGGAGCCAGCTCGGCCACTGTTCAAGGGAGTTGTCAGTACAGAAATGTCAGGAACTAGGATGCACCATGCGGTGGTGGATTGGGGCAGGTGTGTGGGTGTGAACTCATGGTTTTCAGTACGTATGGATATAAATATGTGTATTTATGTGTGTGTGTATATGGATATACATGTACATAATCTACTGAGTGAGCCTCTTGGGCAGGTAACACTGCAAGAGCAATAAGCACACCTCACACCCAGATCTTGGCTTCTAAATACCATTTCCCACTAACATGTGGAAACCAGGGCTCCTTGGAGACATGGCTAGTTCCAGGCCTGGGGCAGAAAAAGTCCAAGATGAATGAGGAACATCTTGTTCCAGAAAGCAAGGAAATGCATTCCGAGGACTCAGTGACTCCGAGGACTCAGTGACCGAATCAGTTCTGCGCACGAGGGAGGATCACACAGGGCAGATGATGTTTGAAGTGACCTGGGAACCTTGAAGGATGGGTGGGATTTTGCCAGGCAGCATGTTGAGAAAGGGAGAAGTTACTTAGGGGCAGCGGCAGCCTGATGAGCAAATTACACCTGCCACAGAGCAGCATAAGGCACGGCCTAGATGTGGCTAGAGGCAAAGATGGAGCTGGACACTGATTGTCCTGTGTGAGCCACGTGCAGAAACGTAGCCTTGACTTGCTAGAGTTTGTTGTCTAGAGCTGTATAACCCGTTATTCCCAGCATCAGTGGCTGCAGACATCATGCATTATCTCCCATTTTCTGCAGCTGAGAGTCTGGGAGCTGCTTGGTTCGTGGTTCTGACTCAGGGTCTTCAGCAGGCTGCAGTCAGGGTGTGGGCCAGGGCTGTGGCCATCTTCCAGGAAGGGCATCTGAGCTCATGCACGTGACTGCCAGCAGGCCTTGGGGCCTTTCTGGCTGTCCACAGAGACCTCAGCTCCTCTCCATGTGGATGTTTCCTTAGGGAGTCTCAGCGTGGCAGCTGGCTTCCCTGACAGCAAGCGGTCTGAGGGAGAGAGTGTACCAGAGAGCCCCCCACCCGGAAGGCACAGGCTACTTAAAACCTAATCTCAGAAGTAACATCCCATCATGTACTCTGTATTGTGTTCATTTGAAGCAAGTCACTAAAGTTAGCCTTTGCATAGGGGGCATGAAGCACACAAGGGCACTGTCACTAAGGGGCAGGATCGATGGGGTTCCAGAGCCTAGGGCGGGGGGCGGGGAGGGGTGCAGGCAAGCCTGGGGCAGTGAGACCATTTAGGAGGTGGCCATCCAAGTGGAGAAGAAGAGGCCTTGTCATCAATAGCCGGGAGCAGTTGGAGTGAGAGGAGAGAGGGCTTGGGGCACCCCGCGATGCCTCCCAAGTTACGGGTGTGCACCCGGCCGCAGCAGGCATCATCTTCAGAAGCCTGCAAGGAGACCTGTGCTGTTTGAAAAACCACCACTGCTTTCTTACTACTTGTTGTTAAACAGGTTGTTCATGGACTTCGGTGGGTGGAAACCAGCTTCTGCAAAGAGGGCTTTGCAGGATCCCTTTGGCACCAGAAAACAAGTGAGAGCTGCTGGGCAGTTACCTCGTTTTAAAGCACATGCTTGGGCTGTGGGAGCTCAGGCCTGTGATCCCTTCAGTTTTATCTGAACCACACGGTTCTCCGCCCAGGCTGTTATTTGGTAGTTAAATGACACATGAAGGTTGTTAGGTTTGAGGGCAGGCTGAACTGTACCAGGCTCTACGGTTCGAGCGGATCCCTCTTGTAGGTCAACGCCGTGACCTTTACTGAGGACGTCTGAAGGATGGCTTCTCCTTCCTGACATCCCCCTCTGTTTGAAGTCTGACCTGAACACCGGTTACTTTAAAAAATAATATATCCACGGAGATTTTGGATTTTTTATTTCAGGCATGTCATCAGCAAGCCAATGATTACCTGTGCATTGGGGAAGTAGACGTGGCTACAGAGTCCTATGACTGGGGAGGGGAGGAGCACAGGCCATCACGTGTGAAGCACTCTATATCGAGAAAGAGTACTTCCTGTTCGCTTCACTGCAGTCTTGTGCTAGCATCATTATGTTCACAGTTAAAAACAAGCATAGACACCGTCCTTTAACCCTGAGTCATTCCTGAGAATGCAGCTGTCTGGGGGAGTGGTTAAGTCGTGCTTCTGGAAGGTGTGAGCTGGGCCTCTGCTGAAGGGCTTGCTGCCACCACCCTGGGGCACGCCCTGCCCAGAGCCTGCAGAGCTGTACTGTGTTATGCTGCTGACACCAGGTGTTGAAAGTTAAAAATGTAATGTATTCTACCTTTTTAAAATGGTTATTCTTGTTGCTTAAGATTTGTACTTAAGGCTGACCTTGAATCATGAGTAAAAACATGATGCTCTTAGAAAATTTGTATTCAGTAATATTGTTTGGGTAACAGTCTCACAGGTACATAAAATGATGGGGCAATTTAAAGGACTAATGTGTACTAAACTTGGGAAAGACCATCTTTTAGTTATCTTGAGATGTTTTCTATATCATCTTTACTTTTATGTATTTTGTTTTCCTTTTTGTGTAACTTGGACACTTGAACCATTTTAATTTTTTTTTTTATGTATTTTTGAGAGAGAGATAGAGACAGCATGAGCAGGGGAGGATCAGAGAGAGAGGGAGGCACAGAATCTGAAACAGGCTCCAGGCTCTGAGCCAGCTGTCAGCACAGAGCCCGATGCGGGGCTCGAACCCACGAACCATGAGATCATGACCTGAGCCAAAGTCGGACGCTCAACTGACTGAGCCACCCAGGCGCCCCGAACCATTTTAATTTTTTTAAAGATGTAGGCTTCAATACATGTGAAATCCTTAATATTTGGAAAATTTGCTTTTCTGGTTAATTGAACTTTCCATATAGCTGAAGGTTAAGCAAAAATCTTTTCTACAAAATCTTATGAATCAGTGTTTTTATAGTTTACAAAGCATAATGAAGCCTTTTTAACCGAAAAGTTAGCAATTCTACTGTAGCATTAGCATAAAACTGAAGGACCTTACAGTAGGCAAGATATGGAAACAACCTAAGTGTCTGTCAACAGATGAATAAAGTGTGTGTGTATAATATTCCATTACATAGGGAATTATAGGTATAACAATGGAATTTTATGTGTATGCTATCATTATGTGTATCATATTTGTATCATGTATATATTATCCAACCACAAACAAAAAAGAAGAAATCCTTCTGTTTGCAGCAACATGGATGAACCTGGGAGATGTTATGCTGAGTGAAGTAAGCCAGACCCGGGAGGGGAAATACACTATCACTTATATGTGGGCTCTGAAAGTGTTAAACTCATAGAAGCAGAGAGTAGAAAGCGGCTGCCAGGGTCTGGGGGGAGAGGGGAATGGGAGCTGGTGGTCAGAGGGCACGAAGTTCCAGCCGTGATCCGAATACGCTCTAGGGAGCTAATGTGCAGCCTGGTGACTATCGTTATCGTGTGCCGTATTCTTAGATTTTGCTAAGAAAAGAGATTGTGTTTTCACCACCGCACACACACACGGTAACTCTGAGGTGACGGACGTGGTAATTAGCTTGGTCGTAGTAGTCATTTCATGATGTGTTCATGTATCAGACATCACGTTGTACACCCTAAGTATACACACTTTTGATCACTGGTTTCCTTGAAGATTAATCACTAGAATCACTAGAGAGCTTTCAGAAATGTTGTATTTTATTACGAATACAAACTCTCTGGGGAAGGGGCCCAGGAACGGATATGCTGAAACTTCCCCTGTGATTTGGGAGCTCAGCCAAGTCCGCTCTGCAGGCCCCCTGTCCGCCCTCTGAGGGCAGGCCCAGCCCTGGGCTCCTGGCAGCCCCACCTTCCTGCCTGGGGCCCAGGTCCCGCCCATCTCCGCTGGGAATGCGTCCCCTCCCCCCAGCTCCTGTCACTCTCACTATGACCTTTGCCCTCCCCTCAGGGTCAGGTCAGTGTCCAAGTCCCAAGCAGAATTCCTCTGTCCCTTTCTGTTCTTCACAACCCCCAGCACCAGCACTTTCACTTGGTCACTCAACACATCGTATCCCGATAGTGTGTTTTATGTATATCTTTTTAAAGATTTTTTTTTTTAATTTAAGAGTTTTTTTTATTGAGGTGAAATTCACATAACATAAAATTCACTGTTTTTAAAGTGAAGAATTCAGAGACATTCAGCACTTCCGTAACCATAGATGACCACCTCCATGTAGTTCCAGAGCACTCTCCTCAATCTGGAAACTGTCCATGCGCCCAGCAGTCCCTTCCGCCCTCAGCCCCTGGCATCCACCCCCCCCTTTCCTTGTCTGTGCATTTACCCATCCTGGTGTTTCCTATCCTGGGACCAAACAGCATGTGACTGCGGGTCCGGCTTTATCACCTTGTATCGTAGATCACGTTGTCCTTTGAGTTGTGCGCCAGCAGTTTGCTGGGGCGGCTGTAACAACGTTCCACGGGCTGGGGGCTTAACCGGCAGAGAGCATGGGGGCTGCAAGCCCAGATCAGGCTTGGTCTCCCCTGAGGGCTGCCCCCCGGGCCGGCACACGGCCGCCTTCTCCCTGCGCTCTCACATGGCCTCTCCTCCGTGCTCCAGGGTCCCTGGCGTCTGTGTGTCCGGTTTTCCCCTTTTTATAAGGACACCAGTCACACTGGATTAGGCCTCACCCTGAAGACCTCATTTTAACTTACTGACTTGTTTAAAGACCTTGTCTCCAAACACAGGCGTGTTCTCAGGTGCGGCTTAGGGTTTTACCATTTAATTTGGCCCTGGGCTTGGAGGGGCGGGGCATAGATTCAGCTCCGGCAGTAGATCTTGCTCCCTCTTTCCACTGTGAGAGGTCTCTGAGCGCATGCCCCGCCTTTCTTCTAGACTTTGAGCTTGAGGGCACAGCTCACGTCTGTGTCCTCACGGCGGTGTCAGCCAGCCCTGGGTGGCCGTTGAGCGCCCCTGTCCAGACCCCGGTGCCGCAAGCAGCCACTTCTCGGCCCGTGTCCTCTGCGTTCCCAGTCTGCAGTAAGTACCCAACACTGGTGTCTCCAGGGGACTCCGGATCCCTGCGGCCCCTGTTGCCAGAGGAGGCAGCATCAAACTATGTGTCTGCGTGGAAACTGTTGTCCTTTCTTTCTTTCTGATCAAAACAGACGAAAGAGATTGGCTAATTGAGAATTCCCAGGACCATGCAAATGTATTCATTCCTTTTCTCCGCACGTTATGGGGAACAAGTTAAAATGTAGCCTGTCCTTCAGGAACTTAGTAAGAGTGAAAATAACTGCAGTGTGGGGCGGAATGTGATCGGTGCACTAAGATGCGATCCGAGAAGGCTTTGGGACAGAGGCAGAGCACGGGCTGGGATTTTAGGGATGGGCAGGATTTGGGCGGGAAGGTGTAAATGTGGTCCCGGTAGCAGTAAAAGATTAGGATTTGGCGGGGAGCCGAGCTGGGGAGGGTTCGGGGAGCAGCAGCAGGACAGGAGGCCGGGACCCAGGGTGTCTGGACCCCAGATCCCGTCAGGACGCAGCCTGCAGGCCCTGAGCTTGGCAGCAGGAAGCTCGGTGCGGCTCAGGGGTGAAGGTGGGGGGCCAGGGTTCCTGGGAGGAGATTGCCGATCCGACTGGAGCTGTCTGCAGGTGGACGAGGGCAGAGGCCCCAGAAGAGAGGGCGGCAGGGGGCTGCTTTGGGGGGGACAGACTTGGGACCGATGCTGGTCAGGCAGAGAGTTGGGAGGAGATCTGCCTTGGAGAGGAAAGCAGGGTGTCGCTGGGGCACGTCTGGGAAGCTGCAGGGCCTGCCTGGCCCCGTGGGGGCGGTGGGGGCTGAGGGCACTGAGCTCATCACGCGGAGGCCGGAGGGGAGGGTGGTCTCACACCCACGCTGCCCACAGACTTAGACAGCAGGAGTCCCTTCCTCACGGCTCCGGGCCCAAAGTCCACGATCCAGGCGCGGCCGGATCGGCTCCTCCAAGGCATCTGTCCTTGGCTTGTGACTCATTAGTGATACGCAGTCAAGTTTGCTCTCATTTGCTGCTGGACTGGCTGTGCAGTGAGGAGATGGTTAAAAAGAGAACTTCCTGTTTATTTGACCCAAAAAAGCCAGATAATATATTAATGTGAAAGAAATCCTGTTTACACCTTGATTCGTTTGCTGAGAATGTGTAGTAGTAAAAATGAAGTAACTGGGGAAAAAGAAGAAACCCTACTTCCCCCGTGCCCGCACTTGCCTCCTCTGTGCCTGTACGCATCGGTGTCCAATCTTTTCTTACGAGGACACCAGTCAAACCGGGTTAGGGCCCCCCTAACGACCTCATTTTAATTTAATCACCTCTTGGGGCGCCTGGGTGGCTCCGTCGCTTACGCATCCGACTGCGGCTCACGTAACGCTCTCACAGTTCCTGAGTCCCGTGCTGAAGGCTCAGAGGCTGGAGCTCTTCAGATCCTGTGTCTCCCTCTTTGCCCCTCCCCCACTTGCTCACACACGTGCATGCTCGCTCTCTCTCAAAAATAAATAGACATTAAAAGTTTTTTAAAATTTAATAGCTTCTTTAAAGGGCCTGTCTCCAAATACAGTCACATCCTGAGGCCTAGACGCTAGGACTTCAACCTATGAATGGGGGGGGGGGCACAGTTCAGGCTGTAATAGCACATATGATTTATCCAAGTAAGGTTATTATGTAAACTATGCAAGAGGAATAACCATTTCCTTCTGCTTTATTTTTCGATGTGTCATGGGGCCAGAGCGGGGAACAGGAGCCCTTTTTTCCAGGCAGTTAAGAGCTTGAACTCCAGGGTCAGACCAGCTGGCTCCAGATCCCAGCTCTGCTCCTTACTAGCTGTTCGACTTTGTTCAAGTCAACACTTTTTACTTACACCCTCTGTCTCCGTTTCTTCGTAGGTAAAATGAAAATAAGGGTGCCTACTTCACAGGTTTCTGTGAGGATCAAATCAGTTTAGATATGTAAAGTGCTTAAAAGTATACCTGGATCTTCGTAAGTGCTGTGTTGAAGTGCCGGCCGTGATTATTCTTCGCACCAGGTTTGAGAGGATGGAGATTATGCAAGGAAATGTTGCTTTTCTTGCAAAACCAAAGTGTATGTGTGAGACTGGAAATCAGGAGGTCACCCTCCCCTGAACTTAGCTGAATGGAACACCTAGAGTATTTGCTGTCAAGTGTGTGCAGCTGGAGTAGCACACAGGCGGTGGGCAGGGCTTGTCATTTTATGGCAGAATAAAATTTCACAGCGCCTCCGTGTGCACTCGGCAGAGCCAATGAGGTGGGCACGATGCGAGTCCCTCCATGTGAGGCTAAGTGACGTCCCCCAAGGGCTGCCCCGAAACCGGTCCTTTTGAGTCCCGCTATGTCACACAGCCTGGAAGAGGACCCCAGGCAGCAAGCCCGTTTCCAGTGTTTTCTCAGAGCAGGGAGACTATGGAGAGGGATCTTTTGAGCAGAATTAATATTTTTCTATTTGTTTCATTTAAGATAATGCTGCTGTGGTTTGAATGTTTGTGTGCCCCCCAGATTCATTGGTTGAAATCCAAACCTCCAATGTGATGGCATTTGGATGTAGTGCCTTTAGGAGGTGATTAGGTCGTGAGGGTGGAGCCCCTCTGGTGGGATTAGTGCCCTTACAAAGAGACCCCAGAGAACTCCCTTGGCCCTCAACAGACACCGAATCTGCCAGTGCCTTGATCTTGGACTTCTTAGCCTCCAGAACTGTGAGACGCAAGTGCGTGTTGTTTAGAAGTCGCTCAGTCTGTGGTATTTCTGTTACAGCGACCCAGACTGGCTCGCTGGTTGGGTGCACACATGCGTGAGGCTCCGTGCTGGGTGTTTCCCTGTGTTATCTGGGGGGATGCCCACCCAGCCACCGTGAAGTGCCGCCGTGTGATTGGACAGAGGAGGCGACTGAGGCCCAGAGGTTTGGTCGTTTGCCAGTGTCACTGGCCAGGCTTGTCCGGTCCTGAAGCCAGCACCCCCACCGGGCAGCACCTCTGCCCGTCTCGGGCCCGGGGTGGAAGTGAGAAGAGCACCCCTGGGCGGCAGCATAGCTGAGTTCTAGGTAAGGAGATATTAATTGCACAGATTTGCTTTTGTTTTGAAGCTGGCAAAGGGGACACACTTGGAGAATGCTTGGCCTTTCAAAATCCCACTTTGAAATAGGCCTCATGTCTCAGAAGGGCCCTCACTGCGAACACAAGCTCTAACATGGGTCAGAAATGGGAGTCATGGAGCAAGAGGTGGGGCCTACCTCTCAGTAACAAACAGGAATAAGCGACTCTCCTGGGCAGTTGGTAGCTAATACGGAAATTTTGCTTATACGGGAAAATGAGAACTAAGAGGAAATATAAAACAGAGTTCAGGGAGGTTTAGATAATTAATGGTGAGCTCAGAGGTTTAGATAATTAATGGCGAGCTCAAGGAGGTTTAGATAGAGGCAAGTTAATAAGAAATGTGAGTTGAAATACTGAAACAGAGTTTAAATCTTCCAGGAGTTTGAATGTTTAGGAGACAGGTGAGTGCCGCCAAGAGCTTACCTGTGGGTGCAGAGTCGAAAGGGAGAGAAGACGTGTTTTGTGGGACTGCGTTGATGAGACGGTGCGTGAGTGTTGGGTGCTCTGGGTGTATGTGTGTGTGTGAAATGATCCCCCACAGTCACCAGCCTGAAGAAGGGGGGGTACAGCGTGGGCCGTCAGAGACATTCTGGACAGCACGGATTTCCCCCACGCATACATCAGTCATGTTGGGGCACGTGTCCCAGTTCCTTAGAGAAGCCCTGCATTGTATTTTAGGGCACTGTGTTCCAGGAGCAGCCTGGGCGCGCGCGCGCGCGCGCACACACACACACACACACACACACACACACACACACCTCGGACAAGAGTCTAGGAATAAACACAGATTACGTGAAGAAATGGAAAACTCCATAACAAAAAACCCGCAAGTCAAAGGCATCCAGTTAAGTCAGGTGATGATGACAGAGATCTAGGTCCTTAACTGGGAGGCTCACTAGGTGAAAATTCTAGAAACAGGCATTTGTCAAACAGGCATTAGGTGCCTGAGGCCAAACCTGGTTCCATGTCCTTATTCAGTCTCCTCAAGGGCCTGGCTGAGGAAGGGCTTTGCATCCAGCCAGCAAGTGGGCAATCCTGGTATGGCTGGAACTTGAACCCAGGGTAATGCCATCTTGTTTCTGGATATAGACTTGAGTTAAGCTCCCTGGGGAAAAGCTAAGAAAAGAGAATATAAAGAGACTTGTCAGCCATCTTCATTAAAACTGGAGCAGAAAAGAATGGATAGATCAGATCAGTTTGGAAAGAGAAGGCCTCAAATTTATGGACTCCTAACATACTGCAAACAAGCAAGGACAGGGGGTGCCTGGCCGGCTCAATCATGGACCACGTGATTCTCGAACTCCGGGTTCTGAGTTGTAGAGAGGACTTAAAAATCAATAAATTTTTAAAAACAAAAGCAAGTACAGTCATAGTGGATAAAGGGACTTTGTACAAATACTGATGTTTGGCAGGCCTTTAAAAAACAAGTTGGTTGTTGTCTCACTGATTATATGAGATGAGATCCACCTATTTAATGTTTGACATTCAATAATTTTTTTTTAAGTTCAGTGAAGTTTTACAAATGTGTATACTCATGTACTCACCACTATAAGCAGACAGAGAACATTCTGATCAACCCGAAAGGTTGCCTCATGGTTCTGTGCAGTTTCCTCTGTTCTACTCCCAGCTCTGTTTTCCGCCCCCAGGATTTGTTTTTCCCAAAATGTCAGTGGACACTCCTCATATAGCACATAGCCTTTTGCATCTGGCTTCTTTCACTCAGCATATGCGTTTGAGATTTATCCGTATTATTACATCTATATTGTTCAATTTATGCATTCTCAAGTAGATGGACATTTGGGTTATTTCCAGCTCTTGCCTACTGTGCATAGAATTGAGGTAGACATTCATGTACAGGTCTTTATATAGGGTATGGAATTATTCATCTTGGGTATATTCCCAAGAGTGAGATTGCTGGGTTCTATGATAAATACATGCTTAATTTTTTAAGATTGTTTTCCATAGTTGCTGCACTCTTTTCCGAAAGCAGCATATAGTTTCAGTTGCCCTACATCTTTGCCAACACTTGATATTAGTAGTCTTTTCAATTTTACCCATTCTATGATGGTATGTTATTATAGTTTTTATTTGCATTTCCATAATGATTAATGACATTAAGCATCTTTTCATGTGCTTATGAGATTCATATATCAGTAGAGTGTTTAAAACTTTTGCCCATTTTACATGGGTTGTTTTTCTTCCTGAGTTTTCAGAGTTCTCTGTATATTCTGAATATAAGTAATTTATCAGATATATCCAGGTCTGCCTTGTTTTATTGCACATCACTTCACTGCACTTTGCAGATAATTGCTTTTTTTTTTTTTAATTGAAGGTTTGTGGCAACCTTGTGCCAAGCAAGTGGACTCGTGCTGTTTTTCCAACAGCATTCGCTCATGTCTCTGTCACATTTTGGTAATTGTTGCAGTATTTCAGTCTTTTAATATTAAACAGCTGAGCCTTGAACAATGCAGGGGCTAGGGACGCCCACACCCCCACAGATAGCTGAAAGTATGCGTGTAACTTGGACTCCCCAAAAACTTAACTACTAATAGCTTACTGTTGACCAGAAGCTTTACTGATAACATTAACAGGTGATTAACACAGATTTTGTATATTATGTGTATTCTTGCAACAAAGTAAGCTAGAGAAAAAATGTTATTAAGAAAATCATAAGGAAGAGAAAAAGCATTTACAGTACTGTATTTATCAAAAAGAATTCAATTATAAGTGGACCCATGCAGTTCAAACCCAAGTTCAAGGGTGAACTGTATTTGTTATCTGTGATCAGTGATTACAACCTGCTGATAGCTCAGGCAGTTAGTTTTTTTTTTTTTTTTTAGTAATAAAGCATTTTTAAATTAAAGTATGTACAGTTTTTTAGACATACTGCTATTGCACACTTAATACAAAGTATAGTGTAAACATAACTTTTATATGCACCGGAAAACCAGAAAATTCATTCGACTTGCCTGATTGCAATGTTTGCTATTTTGCAGTCGTCTGGAGCCAGACTTGCAGTATCTCCAGCGTCTGTCTGTGTGTGTTTTGAGGATGTTTTCCCCAGTCTGAGTTTGCCTTTCCATTTACTCATCAGAGCCTTTTGAGAGCAGAAGTTTTTGATTCTGATGAAGTCTAACTTATCCATGTTCTCGGTTTATTATTTGTACTTTTTGTGTCCTATCAAAAGCTTTCCTTCTAGAATTTTAGCTTTACAGTTTGTATACATTTTGAGTTAAGTATATGGAATGAGATACGACTTGTAGTTCTTTTTAAATTTTTTAATACGGATATCCTGTTTGCCAGCACCATTTATTTTATTTTATTAAAAAAATTTTTAATGTTTATTTATTTTTGAGACACCATGACAGAGCAGTAGAGAAAGAGAGGGAGACACAGAATCTGAAGCAGGTTCCAGGCTCTGAGCTGTCAACACAGAGCCCGATGCAGGGCTTGAACCCATGAACTGTGAGATCATGACCTGAGCTGAAATCAGATGCTTAACCGACTGAGCCACCCAGGTGCCCCCAGCACCATTTATTTTAAAGGCTGTCCATTCTTGAATTACCTTGGTACCTTTATCTATTTCTAGACTCTCTATTCTGTTCCATTGATTTTTTTTTAACCAGTTACTTTTATTGAGATACTATTCACATACCATAAAATTCATCACATCAAAGTGCATATAATTCAGTGGTTCTTAGTATATTCACAAGGTTGTGCAACCATCACTACTATTTAATTCTCTAACATTCCCATTACTATGAAAAGAATATTCCATTGATATTTTTTCCAGCTTTGTTGAGATATAATTGGTGTATAAGTTTAAAGCATACAGTGTGTTGATCTGATATTTTTAAAATTTATTTTAATGTTTATTATTGAGAGAGAGAGCACACATGCGCACATGTGAGTAGGGGGAGGAACAGCAAGAGGGGGAGACAGGATTTGAAGCAGGCTCTGAGCTGACAGTAGAGACCCCCATGCAGGGCTAGAACTTACAAACCATGAGATCAAGACCTGAGCTGAAGTTGGACAACTGAGCCACCCAGGTGCCCCAATCTGATACATTTATATATTGCAATATGATTACCACCATAGTGCCAGCTAACACCTCTATCATGTCACATGTTAATAATTTCTTTTTTTTTTTTAAGTTTTATGTATTTATTTTTTTGTGTTTAATTTGAGAGAGAGCACACATGAGTTGGGGGGAGAGGCAGAGAAAGGAGAGCAGGAGACTCCCAAGCAGGCTGTGCACTGTCAGCACAGAGCTCGATGTGGGGCTTGAACTCACAAACTGCGAGATTATGACCTGAGCTGATTCAAGAGTCAGATGCTTAACTGACTGAGCCACCCAGGAGCCCCTAAGTTTTATTTAAGTAACCTCTAACCCATGAGGGGCTCAAACCCGTGACCCCGAGATCAAGAGTTGCATGCTGTACTGACTGAGCCAGCCAAGCGTCCCTAGCATTTATTTTTTGTGGTGGCAGCGTCTAAGATCTACTCTCTTAACTGTCAAGTATATAATACAGTATTGTTAACTGTATTCACAGTTCTGTGCACTAGATCCCAAGAACGTATTCATCTTCTAACTGACAGTTCGTACCCTTTGATCAGCATCTCCCCATTTCCCCCAGCCCCAGCACCTGGGAATTACCATTGCGCTCTCTGTTTCTACAAGTTTGGCTTTCTTACAGTCCACATAGAAGTAATAACATAAGGTATTTGTCTTATTCTGTCTGACTTTCATTTAATAAATGCCCTCAAGGTTGATCCATGTTGTTGCATACCACAGGGTTTCCTTCTTTTTCATGGATGAATAGTATTCTATATATTACATACACACACACACACACACACACACACACA
>NW_027528362.1:4483658-4491689 GCF_008692635.1 Crocuta crocuta | reverse complement strand
CCACACAAAAATCTTTTTTATCCTTTCATCTGTTGACAGACATTTAGGTTGTTTCCGGATCTTGGCTGTTATAATTAGTGCAGTAAACATGGGAGTGCAGATATCTCTTTGGATTATAACTGTGAGTGGGATTACTAGATGATACGGTAGTTCTGTTTTTAATTCTTCTGTGACGTAACTATGATCTACAATACTGTTTTCCACAGCTGCTGAACCAATTTATATTCCCACAACAGTGCATAAGGTTTGCCTTTTCTCTAGTCCTTGTCAACCTTTGCTATGTTACCTCATCTTTTTGGTCATAGTCATTCTGACAGGTGTGAGGGGATTATCTCATTGTAGTTTTTTTTCTAATGTTTATTTATTTTGAGAGAGCACTCATGCTGGAAACAGGGCAGAGAGAGAGAGGAGAGAAAAAGTCTCAAGCAGGCTCCATACTGTCAACGTAGAGCACAAGAGTCAGTCTCTTAACCCACTGAGCCACCCAGGTGCCCCTCTCATGGTGGTTTTTATTTGCATTTCCCTGATGTTGAGCACCTTTTTATCTACCTATTCGCCATTTGTATGTCTTTAGGAACATGTCTATTCAGTTCCTCTGCCCGTTTTCAAATCACATTTTTTTGCTGTTGTCGTTACCGAGTTGTATGAGTTTTTTAAAAAATATATTCTTTGGATATTAACCCTTTATCAGATATATGGTTTGCAAGTGTTTTGTCCCATTCCATAGGTCGCCTTTTCATTGTTAATTTGTGCGTGGGGGAGGGGGGGGTTGCTGTAGAGAAGCTTTTTAGTTTGATGTAGTCTCACCAATTTTTGTGTTTATTGCTTGTGCTTTTGGTGTCGTACCTAAAAAATTGTTGACAAAACGAATGTCAAAGAGCTTTTCCCCTGTATTTTCTTGTAGGTATTTAAGCTTCGGTCTTAATTTAAATCTCTAATCCATTTCAAGTTAATTTTGAAGTGGTGTAAGGAAGTATTCAGTTGTATTTTTCTGCATGTAGCTGTTCAGTTTTCCCAACACTATTGAAGAGACTGTCCTTTTCCCATTGTGTATTCCCGGCTCCATGTCCAATATTAGTTGACTGTATATGCTGGGGTTTATTTCTGGACTGTCAATTCTGTTCCACTGCCAATGTGTCTGTGTTTATGGCACTATCATATTGTTTTAATTGCCATAGCTTTGTGGTGCAGTTTTAAATCAGGAAGTGTGATGTCTCCAGCTTTGTTTTTCTTTCTCAGGACTGCTTTGTCTATTTAATAGGGTCTTTTGTGGTCTGTACAAGTTTTAGGATTGTCCTTTATATTTGTGTGAAAAATGCCATTGGGATTTTGATAAAGATTGCATTGAACCTATATATAGCTTTGGGTAATATGGACGTTTTAACAATATTCTTTCTTTCAATCCATGAACATGGGATATCTTCCCATTTGTTCATGTCTTCAATTTTTTTCATGAAAGTCTTACAGTTTTCATTGTACTGATCCCTCACTTCCTTGGTTAAATTTATTCCTAGGAATTTTATTCTTTTTTTGACTTATTCTTTTCGTGGCTTTTGTGGACTGGGATTGTTTCCTTAGTTTCTTTTCCAGGTATTTTGTCATAAAAGAAGACCATTGATTTCTGTGTGTTGATTTTATATTCTGCAGCTTAACTAAATGTGTTGATTAGTTCTAACAGTATTTTGGAAGACTCTAGGATTTTCTATATGCAAGAATTTATAGTTTGCATACAAAGACAGTTTTAGCTCTTCCTTTCCAGTATAGATGCCTTTATTTCCTCATTTAGCCTCATTACTCTTTCATTCTGTTAATGTGGTATATCCTATTTGTTGATTTGTGTGTGTTGAACCATCCTTGTATCCCAGGGATAAATCCCACTTGATTATAGCGTATGATCCTTTTTAATATGCTGTTGAGTTTGGTTAGTAATATTTTGTTAAGAATTTTTGCATCTGTATTTATCAGGAATATGAGTCTGTAGTCTTCTTCTGGTGTTGTTATTTGGCTTTGGTATCAGGTTAATGCTGGACTTGTAAAATGAGTTTGGGAGTGTTCCCATCTCTTCAAGTTTTTGGCTGAGTTTGAGAAGGATTGGCATTAATTCATCTTTAAATGTTTGGTGGAATTCAGTGAAACCATATGGTCCTGGGCTTTTCTTTGTTGGGAGGCTTTTCATTACTGATTTGGTCTCCTTACTTATTAACAGTCTGTTCATATAGTCTGTTTCTCCATTGATCTGTCTCAATACGTTGTATGTTTCTAGGAGTCTGTCCGTTTTTTTATAGGTTGTCCAATTTGTTGACAGATGATTATTCATAGTAGTCTCCTGTGATCCTATGTATTTATGGTATCAATTGTAATGTCTTTTATTTCTGATTTTATTTACTTGAGCCTTTTTTTCTTCATCTAGGTAAAGTTTTGTCAATTTTATCTTAAAAAAAAAAAAAAGACCGCTCTTAGTTTCATTAATGTTTTCTGTTTTTCTGACCTTTATTTCTGCCCTGATCTTTGTTATTCCTTCCTTCTGCAAACTTTTGGCTTAATTTATTCTTCTTTTCCTCCTTCCTGGAAGTCTGTCCTCTACTCTGTTACTATATGTGTTTTAAAAATGTAAATGCACATTTTATGAAAGTATAACACATCAGAAAAGTGTGGAAATCATATAGCATGATGGACTTCATAATAGGAGCAGACCATGTAAACAGCACCCAAATCACGTGCCCTCATGGCTTTCCTTGGTGGTAACCACTGTTCTGACATCCAGCAGCAGAGGTTAGTCTGGCTGTTATTCACATTCATATAAATACCATCATCCAGTATGTGCTGTTTCTGCCTGACCTCTGTCACTCAGCATTGCTTGTGAGATTCATCTGTGTTGTTACATATAACTGTCCATTCATTCTCACTGCTCTGGAGTTTTCCACAGTATGCCATACTTTATTAGCCTGTTTTAATTACTGCTGATGGGTAGTATCTGCATTTGGGGTACTATAAATGGTTCTGATCAGAATATGTCAAGCAGTCTTCCACTGGGGTTGCATTTAGGTAATTTTTAAAAAATTATTTTAATGTTTGTTTATTTTTGAGAGAGAGAGACAGAGTGTAAATTGGAGAGGGCCAGAGAGAGAGGGAGACACAGAATCCAAACAGGCTCCAGGCTCTGAGCTATCAGCACAGAGCAGGACACGGGGCTTGAACTCACAAACCACGAGATCATGACCTGAGTCAAAGTCAGACACTTAACCGACTGAGCCACCCAGGCGCCCGGTAATTTTTTAAAACACAAATATTAGCAGGTCCCCTCTCAGGCTTAACACCCATCACACAGGGCTGGAGAGCTAGGTCTCTAGTGATCTGGACCCAGCCTCCCTCCTTCCCCTGTGGTCCTGGCCTCACACTTATGCCCCGGCCCCCAGGCTGTCCTCCAGGCTCAAACCACCCGTTTGTCCCCTAGCCATGCCCTGACTGTGTCCACCTCTTTCCTGTTTCTCCTCGAAGACTCTGCTGTTCAGATGGCCACTCTCCTTCGGGACGTGCGATGCCCTGCTTCCCCAGGCTTGTCTCATCGGCCTCCCCACAGTGTGTCTTATAATCATCTTTTCATGTATCTCAGGTGCTTCGCACCTGGGACGGAGGTTCTGTCCACCTGGGCTGCATTGGTCTTGCTCCCGCTATGAGACCGGGCCCCGCTCTCTTTATTCCAAGACTGGAACAGTGAGAGGGAGAGAGAGATTCCTTAACTTATAGTTGAAGTCACTGTTGCAGTGATACAATGCCACATCTGCGTGAATTTTGAAGGACCAGCTCCTTTGGTAGCTGTTGCCTAGTGGGGTCCCCTCCTCCTTAGGAAGGCTGGGGGGTGGTGCACAGAGAGGAGGCTCTTTCTGGAGCTCACCTTCCTCCCCCTCCCCCGCCCCTCTGCACCGTATGTCACGCTGGACAGCAGAGCCCATGGCCCCTGGTTGTGGGCACCCACTCGAAGGACTGGTAGAGAGTTGCACGGCTCCTTCACCGAGGGGGCCTCCACCGGGACTTTAACCTTTAGTTTGTGGTTTGTGAAGCGTGGCCTCAGGGGGAGGGGCATTGCTTTCTTCGTCATTTTGGAGAAACTCCTGAGATACCAGAAGACGTCTGGCAGGGGTGGGGAGATGGGTCTTCGTCCTGCAGACCACAGGCTGGTTGGTGCCAGGATGGAGGAGGGTGGAGGGGAGAGACACCTTATTTTCTTGTCTGGGTTTATATATACACCATGGCTTTTTGTTTGTTTGTTTTTAAATAAGAAAGTCCTTTGGGGCAAGGAAAATGACAAAGCTCCTATAAACAAAAAACTAAAATTCTTGGGCTGTTTGATTAGGAAAATGTTCAAGTAAACTCATGGTAGCTTCCCTCAGTCCTTCAGTTTATGATGATTGAAAGAACGTTTATAAACCTAAAAAAACATATCCAGTAATGGAAAAACAAAGCTATTCTGTTGTTTTTGAAATAAGTTTGAAAAAGTGTTTAAACTGAATATAGCCGTAGCTCTTCTCTGATAACCATAAAGTAGTAGGAGATTTTTACATTCTGACGGAGTTTTGTTCTTCCAGGAATAGACTCTCTGTTGGCTTTTAAGTGCTTTTTAAAAGCCGAGTTTAGACCAAATTGTGCTTTCCAGTAATGTTTTGAGTCCTGGGATCCACCCCCGAACACCGGAGAGGCCCAAGTGTCAGGGGCCCTGAGGAAGGGTGGGGTGTTCAGCCTCAACGCCGCTGACTTCTGTCCGCTGGTCCGAGTGATAACAGAGCTTTTAGAGTGCGATTGGAAAAAACATCGGTGGGGGTTTCGTACATGAAAGGGTTGGATTCCGTTCAGTGCATCTAGTTCCCTTGAAACCCAACACGTTTTTCTAGTAGTTTGGACCCAAGGAGCTCTGGCTGCCATCAGCAGTGACCAGCTGTGTGTGTAGGACCCACAGGAATGTGAATAAATGGCTCCACGTTGTGTGAAGTGTGTAAAAGTATGTTCAGTAACGTGGCCTTCATTTCCTCCCTGCTCCTTCTGTAGAATTCAGGCTTTGCTGCTCTCTCAGCAGTTTTAATTGAGTTGAACTCAGGGTAATGGGAAAAACACTGGGAAGGTTTGGGTGCTTTGGGGATAGGTAGTTAATCAACACCCCAGAAGGCTTAGTCTTCTGTGCTTTTATTTTTTAGAAAGCTTCTTTCTTTTTAAAACCTGTTTAGAAATGGAGATGTGTGTGTCATGTGTGCACCGGGTGCGATTCTTCTGGTGGCCAGCAGGCCGTTAACTTCCTGCTAGGTCTCCGATCCCCCCGCCCCCCCCAACCTGGCCTGCCTTCCTCTGGGGCGCCAGCACCTTGGCAGGGAATTTGAACTGGATTTAACAATATTTTCAGCCCAGGTAATTCTGAAGGTAGACCTGTTTGTTACCAGAAGACTTGAGTCCTGAGTTCCAGAGCCCACCGGGGGTGGAGTTTGGCTCATTGTGGATTCACTGAGGGCTGCCCGGGGCCGGGAGCCCTGGTGGTTTGCCAGTGCCGCCCTGGGCCCCTTTGGGAGTCTAGGCCGTGCTGCTCATCTCCCAGAGTCCTTTCACCAATTCATTCTGTCCCACGTCGTTCAGAGAGGCCGGTGATCTGCCTCGCTGTGGATCCCGGGTCCCAGGGCAGCTGAGCCCAGGGTGCCCACACCCCCCACGGCCACCCGCTGTGGCCTGGCCCCATGTGGCGGGTGAGGTAGGTCCCTCTGACAGGCAGCAGGGGCTTGGCTTTGACCTCTGACCTCCCAGCTCGCTGTGTGGTGCTCCTTCTGGGAGGCTTGTTTCTCCACAGCTGTGAACTACTATATTCAGTGGAGGGAGGGCTCAGACCTAGCCAGGAGGCCCCACCTGCCTTCCTAACAGTTTTACTCACTGGTAGGCCTGGTTCTAAAGTGGCCACCTAAGAGTTGTTTAGACACGTGTTTGTTCTCCTCTTCATAGAACAGTTAGCACACCACCTAAAAAGCATGGCCTTGTGTGACATTTTGTAATAGTTCTGTGTTGCTTCTGACTCCGTGTAAGTTGCGTTTCCAAGCTCCCCGTCTCTCACCAAGGAAAGCAGAACAGTTGAATAAACCCATTTTGTTAATATAGCCTTAAAATGTTTCTGTAAAAACCTTCCGGTCGTACACCAAAGGACGGTCCCTCCCTTTCCCTCCGCCGCTTGTGGCCTGAGTTGTCACGGAGGGAAAACAGAGACCTTCAGGGGCATCCGAGATGCAAGTTGCCTGCCTCTCACCAGACACGTTGGCCCTTTTGCCCTGCCCGCAGACAGACACTGGGTTGGGACACGGCACAGGCTCTTGGCGCTTCGTCTTGACCCGAGGGTGTGTGCCAGGCAGAGCGGCCGCGGCCGAGCAGCTGCCGGCATGTCGGTTCCGAGCCCCGCTCCTCTCTACAGGCTCGGTTTCTTGTAGCCAAGGGTGGGAGCCTCTGCCCGGTCAGCAGCGGACGGGCCCTGGGGGGGGGCGCCGGGGGGGCCAGGTCTGAACCCCAGCAGCTGATTCTCTGCACCTTTGGGCCCCGCTCCCAGGGCCGCCTCACCTTCCGGGAGCCCAGACAGCAGATCCAGAGAAGTCTGCTGGCCTCCTCCTGCACACTGGGTTCCAGAAAGTGACTGAGGGAGGCCACCACAAGTCCTAAATAAAAGACGGAAAGGGTCTGCCCTGACTGGGGACAGTGGAGCATGTTGAACTCAGGTAAGAAGATAAACTGCCAAGAGTAGTTGTAGACGAGAGGCTGGCAGACCGCGTCCCTTCTGTGATCTCATTTCATCTTTTCCTTTACTTCAGTTTTCTTTGAGATGTAATGTGTACATAAGAAAATTCACACATTACGTACGTGGGTGGGTGATTCTGACAAAGGTACCCCCGCCTTCCTACATTCAAAGCAAGTTCTGCTGGGAACGGGGTTTTGCTTCCCCCGGTTGACCCAGTCATAGACCTGTTACTTGTGCCCACAGAGTCGCACTGAGTCCCACGCTCCTGTGTCCCCAGGGCACCGAGAATGCCGTGTGCGGTGGGGCTGCGTGGATCTCGTCTGTTTGCTAGTGCTCATCAGAGTCACTTAAGCTCAAAGATAAAATTATTAATAATTCTGGGATGGTGGCCTCCGAGCGCCAAGCCCATGGTGCCTGGCAGACTGCAGGTCTCCGTAAACAGCTGTGGGTGCCTTCCGGGTGAGGGTATCAAGGGAGCCTGGTGTGCAGGGGTGGCCCGAGCCCCTGGCTGCCTGAGCCCCTGGAGGCCGGAGGCTGTGAGAGCAATGCCTCCTCCCAGAGCCGGGTGAGAGCCTTCGGAGGGCAGGGCGGGTGAAGGCAGACACTCTGCTCTGTCGGCTGTAACTAGTCACCGTGTGTAAGTCACTCTGCCCCTGTTTCCCCATCTGTAAAATGGGGAGAAGCTAGAGAATAGGGGGCTCTCCCATTGAGTGTTAACTTGAGAGAGTAAGTGAAGCATTTAGCACGGGGCCGGGCATGGAGGAAATGCTGTCAACCCTTGATGGCCGGCATTATTCATACTGTCCCCTCTGAGCCACAGGTGGGCTTTGTGGTGATGACTCTCCACACCTTCTGGGCATCAGGCTGCCTCTGGCTGGCGGGGCCAGGCCTCTCCAGACCTTTCTGAGCCTCCTGCCGGGAGCCAGCAGCACCGCCGCCCCGGCCGTGCCTGGTGTTTGCTGTTGTGACCCCGGCAACCCTGGCCAGGCCACCGGCCAGCCCGTTTCCATAGAGCCCGTTCCCGGACTCGGCGTTTGGGGCCTTTACAGCTGCCCTTGCCAGACTTTCAGAGTGGGCCCAGGGGTGAGAGGCATGGTCATGTCTCCCTCGTTGGTCAGTTTGTGTTTTAAAGATGGTAAAATAATTGCCTTAAAATCGGTGTGGCATTCAAACCTCTCTTTGTGAAAGCGTCTGGTATGGCCAGAGAGTGAAAGCGCAGGGACCTGTTGCTGAGGCGGCATTCAGGGGGCCCAGTGTGGCATCAGGGACCATAAAGT
>NW_027528362.1:4473694-4483542 GCF_008692635.1 Crocuta crocuta | reverse complement strand
GAGACCCTCGCTTCTTGATTTCAAAGGCACCGCCGTTTCACCGGAGCAGCTCCGTTAATGTAAGAAAGCTGTTTTGCCATCAACGTTTCCGGGGTATTCGGTGGGGTTGGCGAGGGGTCGGCCGGGCAGGAAGCCCTTGTCGTTGCTGGAAAGAAACCAGCAAGCAGGAGAGTGGCAGCATCAAAGCGGCCACAGGATGCGGCCGGAGCCCTCCCTGGCGCGTCGCCCACCAGCCGCTCGGAGGGGAGAGTGACGTGACCTTCCAGCGCTTCGTGCTCCAGGCCGAGCTCCAGCTTAAAGTTCAAGGCATTTTGTTTTTTCACCTGTTTCCTACAGTTCTGAGAAACTTCTGAAGAATTAATGTGTAACTATATCAGACACTCGGGGGTTTTCTCAAGGGAAAATAATGTTACAGTTCGGGGGAGAAGCAGCCACTTGACTGAGATGCCAGAGTTTTCTGCAGAACAAGTGTCCTCCTCCAGCAGGCGCCCCAGCGCAGCACTCTTCTTGCCGAGATTCGGCCACACTTGGTGACATCTGCTCAAGCGGCTGGTGGCTGCGGAAGGACTGGGGCGGCAGCTGCCTCTGCTGAAGTGGGTCCTCGGTCGTGACAGGGTGGCCGGGGTCTACGAGAGCCGATGCTGACCGCGGCTTCCTAGGTGGGAGGAGGTGGGAGAAGGCAGGCTGGGCGGATGCCTGCCCTTCGCTGGGGCAGGGGTTTCTGGAAACGGCGCGGTGCCCAGAGGCAGGGCCGGCTCCTAGGCGCTGAGCTTCGTGCCACCCAAATCCCGCCATTTCCCTCACCTTCTCGAATGCTCTTATTTGACACCAGGCAGTGAACAGTGTGAGTGGCTTGATGAATTATCTAAGAAAACATACAGATTTACTAACATTTCCTCCATTTCATTGAATTTTAATCCATGCGGGATGAATATTTTATGGAGGTGCCTTTACTTAAAGGTTCTTTTCATGTTAGAAGCTGGTGTCCATTGAAGTCCCTTTGCTGGTAAGTTTAAGGAGAGTTCACTGTTAGCCCTTTGCTTCCCCTGGTACGTGTTTCTAAACGTGGTCTCAGCCTTCGCGAGAGTTGCCGTTTGTAAACTAGCACAGTAACTCCTACTTACACCCTGCCTTTTACACTCTTACCACCAGGTGGCTGAGAAAAAAATTAAGCAGGAAAAATCCAACAATTATGGGAATGACTCGTAATCACTTTCAATTTCTGCCTCAGCAATGAAATATGAAACCATAGACGGGCTGTGTTTGAAGAGCGAAAATGCTGAGTAAGGGGCAGGCGTTGCCAGCGGGGCCAGGCCAGCGGGCTGCTTCCACGGGGGGCTCTGTGTTCCTAAACACTGACAGTGCTAAAGTAAGCAGAATTGCTGGAGTAAACGTTTCTGGGACTGTGCCTGTCCCCATCATTCCCAACCAGTTGGGACAGGGGTTCAGTTTTGGGCTCTCGGATTCCCAAGCGGCCTCGCACGCGGTCCTGTGCACACCGGTAACGCTGGCGGCAGGTGAGGTGCGTCAGGTCATTTAGAATCGACTCCTGCCAGACTGAACGTTAGCATCTTGTGCATGCGTCTCTTTCATTGATATTGTAGGGAACTTCCTGCACGGGGACGGTGACATAACAGGGTCGAAATCACTTTTAGATGTTCTCTTTTAGACACCATCTGTTAGTGGAAGGACAGCATCGTAGGACAGAAACTAACCCTCCAGCGCCTGCCGTGGCTCCGTGGCGTTGAGAGAGAGTGGCTGGTCTTACCCACGAATCTGAAACCCCACTGGTGTGCGCGTCTCTGCCTCACGTGGTGCTCAGCCTCTCCTGTGCTTTCCAGTTTGCCTTCAGTTCTCTAATTTATTAACTTTGACAAGTAACCTCTTGGTTGTACATGATTTTATTCACAATTTGTTTTTCTGATTCAAAGTGAACATGAGTGCCTTAATCCTCTAATGGGAATTAATTGCTTGTTTCAGTGCTTAGCTCTGATCCTTTATCAATCCCCACAGGGATGAGTTTCTTCCGGAAGGATCTGTGTTTGTTCAAAACACAATCAGAAAGGTAATGATGTTTTTCTTTGAAAGGAGCCAGAAATGCAAAATGTTAATTCTTTTTTTTTTCCTTCCTTATATAAGTAGGAAAGGATACAACAGATGAAATGTAGACTATTATAATTTGGTCATTCTAGCAGGCTACGTTTTTTCCTAGAAAATAAGTTTAATTTTTATTGCCAAGTTTCCTATGGGAAGAAGCTATCTTCTGCAGAAGCGACTGGACTGGTTTTTGAAGAGTCCAAGGTAACAACCTGTGGCCTAACCATGATCATTTCTGTGTAACAGCACCTTCCCAGGGATTCTTGGCTCTGAAAACTCATTAAGGCCCAACCAGTAATTGGTATGGCCTGATTCCCTCTCCCATTTATTATGTAGAATATTCATTTTTATATTTTTAGGAGGCTTCATTGAGAAGACTATAAGCCAGTAGATATTTTTATATGATCTTGATGAACGGGGTAGAGAACCTCAGAACATTCATTGGGTTCTGAGACCAGGCACATGATCAGCCTTCAGTAGAGATGGGATGAACCCAGGTGTAAAATGGCTTTTCCCAAAGACCCACGGCTGCTACGTGGTGGAGGTAGGGATTCAATTCAGGCCTATCGCTGTGCCACAGTGTGTTTGCTTACACTCATAGCGCCCTGTGTTCTTGCCAGGCTGTCAGTGTCCTAGACGAGGCCTACCTGAGGGGACATACTTCACATCAAAGCAGAGATAGAGCCACTTCTAGAGGTCACTCTTCAGTTTCCTCTGGAAAAGCCCAGATGGCTCACTTAACAGCTGTGCATAAACTAAACTCTTGCATTTTATCCAGGCTGAAACATAGTAATGTAGGAGCCTGCAGGAGGGGGCATCCCCTTCTGCACTGCCACCAGCTCCCCACCTGAATGAAGCACAGGCGTATTCCTAGTTAGCCCTGGCTGGGGTTCGGAGAGGATCTGATGCACGTAGTAGACTTTTTGTGAGTCCCATTGGCTGCGAGCCTCATAGCAACCCTCGGAGATTGGACGAACCTGTCAGGCAAACAACAGAAAGGAAAACTAAACCCAAAGCTAGCAAAGGAAGGAAAAAATAAAGATTAGAGCAGAGATAAAGCAGAAAATAGAACAACAGAGAAAATCAACAAAATTGACAAACTTGTAGCTAGATTTACTAGGAAGAAAGAGAAAAGATATAAAAAACTAAAGTCCGAAATGAAAGAAAGAGGGAAAATACAACCCATTTACTAGAGATCAGAAGGATTATAAGAGAACAACTGTGTGCCAGTAGTTAGAAACCTAGATGAAATGGATGATTCCTAGAAACACACCCTACCAGGATGAATCGTGATGAAAGAGAAAATCAGAACTAATAACCAGAAAAGAGATTGAATCAGTGTTCAAAAACCCCTCAACAGAGACCAGAACCAGTTAATTTTACCAAATCTTTCCAAAAATTGAAGCGGTTGAGCATCTGACTCTTGGTTTCAGCTCAAATTATGAGCCCAGGGTTGTGGGATCCAGCCTTGGGTTGGGCTGAGTGTGGAGCCTGCTTCGGATTCCCTCTCTCCCCACTTTTATGCACTCTCTCACTCTTAAGAATACACGAAGAAGGTAACAGACTTGTACACTGGAAACTACAGTACATTGCTGAAAGAAATTAAAGACAAATAAATGGAAAGACAGCTCATGCTCATGGATTGGAAGATTAAATATTGTTAGGATGCTCATACTAACATACCCAAATCTACCTAATCTACAGATTCAATGCAACTGTTATAAAAATTCCCAAAGGTACATTTTTGCAGAAATAAAAAAATCCATCCTGAAATTCATAAGGAATATCAGGCTACCCCAAATAAGCAGTGTAATCTTGAAAAATAACAAAGTTGGAAGTCTCATACTTCCCGATTTCAAAAAACTTCGTGCAGAGCTACGGTAATCAAAACAATGCGGTACGGACATGAAGGCATATGTAGAGACCAATGGAAGATGGCAGAGTCCAGAAATCAATCCTTGCAGATGCTGTTAAGTGATTTTTGACAAGGGTGCCAAGACCAGTGGGGAAAGGTCAGTCTTTACAACAGTTGGAAAACTGGGTATCCATATGCCAAAGAATAAAGTTGGACCCTTATTTTACATCACATACAAAAATTAACTCAAAGTGATCAGTGACCTAACAGAAGAGCTAAGGCTATAAAACCCTTAGGAGAAAACACAGAGCAAAAGTTTGACATTCAATTTGGCAGTGATTTCTTGGCTAAGACACCACACTTGGGAAACAAAAGCAAAATATACATTGGACAACACCAGAACTCAAAACTGTGCTTCAAAGGACACAACCAACAGAATGAAAAGGCACACTATGGAATGGGTGAACATACCTGTAAATCATGTATCTGACAAAAGATTAATATCCAGAAGATATAGAGAACTGAAACTCAGTAGTGAAAAACAATCTGATAAAAAGTGGGCAAAGCACTTGAATAGACATTCCTCAAAAAAAAAAAAAAGATACATGAATGACCAATAAACACATGAAAGATGCTGAAACATCACTAATTATGAAAATGCAAATCAAACCCACAGTAAGGTGCCACCTCATACCACTTAGGATAGCCACTATCAAAAAAAGCAAAAGAATAGAAAGTAACAAGCACTGGCAGAGACATGGAGAAATTGGAGCCCTTGTGCTCTGTAGGTAGGAATGCAAAAACGGTACAGCTGCTAATGGAAAACAATATGGTGGTTCTTCAGAAAATGAAACCTAGAATAACCATATGATCTACCAATCCCATGTTCATGGTCGCATTATTCACTACAGCCAAGAAGTGGAAGCAACCCAAATGTCTTTTGGTGGACGGATGAACAAAATATGGTGAACACATACGATGGAGTGTTATTCTGACATATGCTGCATCACAGATGAACCTTGAGGACATTATGCTCAGTGAAATTAGCCACAAGAAGACAAACACTATACAATGTCACTTCTGTGAGGCAGCTAGAGTAGACCAGATGCATAGAAAAAGAAAGCAGCATGGGGTTGCCAGGGAATGGGGGGTTACTCTGTGATGGGTATAAAGTTCCAGTTTTTTAAGATGGGTGGTGGTGGTGGATGCACAACAGTGTGAGTGTACCTAACAGTAATGAACTGTACACTTAAAAATGATTAGGATGGGGGCGCCTGGGTGGCTCAGTTGGTTTAGTGTCCGACTTCGGCTCAGATCATGATCTCACGGTTTGTGAGTTTGAGCCCCACCTCCGGCTCTGTGCTGACAGCTAGCTCAGAGCTTGGAGCCTGTTTCGGATTCTGTGTCTCCCTCTCTCTCTGACCCTCCCCTAATCACACTGTCTCTATCTCTCTCTCAAAAAAAAAAAAAAGAAAAATGATTAGGATGGTAAATGTTTTGTCTATTTTACCACAATTTTTAAAAATTTGAAAATAGAACTACAGAGAAGGAACTGATTTAGCAAATAAAATTCAGTCAAAATAAGTGGGGGAGAAAAATAGTGAGGCGTGTCCTTAGTAAACCATCACCGTCACTGCAGAGCCTGAGTTCTGGGCTGTGTGACAGGGTCACGGTCACTTCCCCTTGGGGTCTGGAATTGCAGAGCCCTGGAGGCATTCAGACCCCAGCAGACCTAGGCCCAGCTCCGGGTGCTGCACCTCCAGGCTCTGTGCCGGCGGCCTGATCTCAGCCACTTTAATTTGCTCATCCATCAAATAAGGTACCACCGCCCATCCCCCCCATCTTTAACGGGGTGCCGCGGATTCAGTAAGCTGAGATGGCAGGCGGCCCAGGGCCGGTCATCGCTGGGAAGTAATGGCCCCTGCGGAAGTGCCATCCTCTGCAGCTCCCTGACCAGTGTGTGCCCTCCCTCCCCTCTCCCCAGGCCAGCCTGTACACTCCCCACTGAGGTACTCCTTTCCTTCCTTCAGCGGAACCCCTTGAGTAACGCCAAGCACGGCACCTTCTTTGTGGAGAGCCTGCGCTGGCATCTTACGGCTCTTATTCCAAAGCCCAGGCTTTCCCTGGACAGACGACATCACCTATTTTAAAGAAAGGCCAGGCAACCCAGCATGAACGTCCCTGGGGCCACCCATCTGTCCCTTCTAAGGCAGGTCCCCTCACCACACCCTGGGCACTCTTTCCTATTATCCCTGCTCCACGTTTTTTTGGTTTTTGGTTTTTTTTTTTTTTGATGCTGCCCATTTATCAGTCTGTTTCCCTTGACCTTCACAGCAAGGCGAGGAGAATAGGTCTCCTTCCTCACGTGGGGAGGGAAAATAATACGCCCTCTACCCTTCTAGGTTCTAGGCCGAGACACTCCTTGTAAGAAAAGCTTAACAGGACAGAAACACCCAAGTTTATAATACATGCACCTCCTGCATCCAGGGGGGACCCAGGAGGACTGAGTACCTCCGCACATGGCCCACCCTCTCCCCTTAAATACTGTCTCCCGCTAAAGTTAAAAGAGGATGTTGGGGCCAGGAAGCCGGTTGTGGGAGGGCGTCAGGCAAAGCACAGCGAACAAGGGCAGGGTGGTGCAGCTCTTGGGCTTTGCCTTTGGCATCGAGAGAGTTTCTAGAGCTGCAGCGTCATCTGCTGCTTGCTGGTGGAGCCGGGAAGGTAACCTATGGAGACGGCCCTCAGGCGCACAGGACTCTTATAAAAAGTGCACTTCTAGCAGAGCTGCTCCTGTGTGTCTTAAAAATAATCAGCCTAAAATAATCCTCATGCCAAAGAGGCGTACCTGGGGGCGACCGGCCCTGCGCCCCATAGCGTGCACCCCCGGGCTCTACAGGAGGCCTCTGGGTGCACAGCCTGCAGTTCCCTGTGGGCCGTGCGGGCCTTGCCTTCTGTGGTTGCTTCCCAGCCTCCCTTTCTGCTCTCGCCCCCGCAGACAGGATCAGGCCCTCTACAAGCAGACCTCTCTCTGCCCGCCCCTCGCCCCAGCCGTCACCAGCCCTCTCTGCCCACAGCTGCCACCTTACTGGCTTTCTCGTGGCGACCTTAAACACACCCAGCTCGGTGGTGCCATAAACTCTTCTCAGTGGCCCTCTGAGCAGGTGGTTTCCAGGCCCCCGCTTCAACCGCAGCTCCCACGGAGCCTTTGGAAAGACGAAGGGGCTGAGGGCCCCGTGGAAGGGGCTGGATGGCTGGTGCGGTGAGGGCTCCCCAGGCGGGAGACGCAGGACGAACAGGCTCTTCTGTGCCTGCTTTCTCCCCAGAAATCACTCCAGTGACCCAGAAAGACAGGAGACGGTAGACAGAAAAGGACTCCGCAGCCTGGAGAAACCGGAAGCCCAAGACCCTGTGTGCCGAGAAGCCAGCCAGCCGCCAGCCACCCGGTAGAGCAGAGCAGCGGAGAAACGCGGGACCTGCGGGCGCGTAAAGCCCGGGGCAGGTGGATGACCGTCCAGAGAGGCTGGCTTTGGAGACGCAGGCCCAGCTGAGGGTGGGGTGAGGTGGCACCCTGAAAATGGGGACCGGGGAAACCTGCATGCCTGTAGATATCTGGCGCCCCCCAGACCTGTACCCAGACCCCCCACATGAGGCCCACTGACCAGCAGGCTCCCTCCCTAGCACACACACAGCTTTAATTTCCTACACGGTGCCTCAGTTCTCAATATGAAAGGCCGGCAGCCAAGGATCACTGGCATTTGAAGAAAACATCTAAGAAAAACACACCAAGACAGAGGCAAAGCAGGCAAAGATGAAAACAACAAACCAAATGCATGATAATTAATACCTTCCCAAAGATGAGAGATGGTTTTGTGCTGGGAAAGAAGTATGATGGCAAAAATAGACACAAATTCGTATAAGACTTGGAAATTGACTATAAAGAAAAATACCTGGGGGTGGCTCAGTTAAGTGTCGAACTCCGGCTCAGGTCATCATCTTGCAGTCCATGAGCTCGAGCCCCGCGTCAGGCTCTGTGCTGACAGCTAGCTCAGAGCCTGGAGCCAGCTTCGGATTCTGTGACTCCCTCTCTCTCTGCCCATCACCCGCTTGTGCTCTGTCTCAAAAATAAACATTTTTTAAAAATTAAAAAAACCTGGAAAAGAGAGAGAGAAAACTGGGAAATTAATCCAGGACATGCAATACCCGAGTATTAGAACACCAAAAAGAGAACAATAAGGTAGGAATGAGAAGAAAATTCCCCACAGTCCAAGATGGTCAGTTTTCAGATGGGAATTCCTGGCACAACAAGTGAAAGAAACCCATTACCTTAGGATCCAAGGAGAAAAGGAAGACCAGGAGGGTCTCCAGAGAGGAAAGCGCAAGTCCTGAACAGAGGATGAGGGGGTCCGATGGCACTGGGCTTCTCAACAAGAACTGGCGGAATCAGAAAACAAAGAAATGACTTCAAAGTTCTTTAGAACCTAATTCTAGAAATTATTTCTAGAATTCTCTACCAAGCCACATGGTTGAGGGTAGGACAGAATAAGCTTCAGCCTCAGCACAATGAGGAAGTCGATGAAGAAGGGGCCAGGGACCCAGGGGCCAGGCTCCTGCACTGGGAAGCCCTCGGCAGCATGGCGGCTCGTCCCAGGTGGAGTAGCAAACTGGACAGCACAGGCTCCAGGAGTGACGGCTCCCAGGGAAAAGGAGTAAAACCCAGAGGGTGGTGGTAAAAAAAAAAAAAAAAAAAAAAAAAGGCCCAAAATGGCTACACTTAGGCCAAGGCGTCAGACCAGGACTTTCCACCTAACCTCAGGGTCTTTCGAACGGAGAAGTGTAGTCTGAAGTGGTCATTCAGGAGTTTTCTGACCAGCTGCCCATGAGGTAATGTGGCACCTGGGCCCTCTCCGTTGCCCAGAGAAGAGACCTGGGAAGACGCCCGCTTCCCCTTAAGAGAAGGTGACCTTGCGTGCAGCAGCCTTGTTCTTTTGCTAATAACTTTCCTGCCCCACCGTCCTGTGAGGAGCTTCCATCTGGCACCGCTCCGCGGAGCGCGCCGCCACGCGCCAGATGGGGCGCCCGGGCCGCGCTTCGGGTAATACAGGCAATTCCATCCCCACATTTACCGAGTTCAGTTTTTGTTCTTTAACAGTGGTCAGGGCTGAAAGGGCTCTTACAGCACTTTCTGAAAATGTGAGGCTGAATTAGTGTCAGAGAAACGTGAGCAAAGGGGGGAAAGGGCTGCAAGCAATTTTTAATTCCAAGGAAAACAGCAAAGTTGTCCAAGAAAGGAAGTGAATGATAGTACACGGTGTGCTTATCTGAGAACAGTGTTGACACAGTTCTGCTGCCAAACCGAGCGTGGATCTGAGCACACACTGTGCGGGGAGCCCGCGCGGGGATGGGACCAGGCTGGCGCACCCCCTCGGGGCAGCGGCGGCAGTGCCGACCCGCAGCCACCGGGCACGCGGGTACCACCTCACCGGGTGGCCAGGCGGCTGTTTCACCTCCTTTTACCGTCGAGGCCGAGAGGTTGAGCGGTTTGCCTGAAGTCACAACCCAGGCAGTTGGGTTCTAAAGCCTGTGCTTTAAACCGCTGCGCTCACCCCCTTCGCGGGTAGGAAGGTAAGACACCGGAGGAATCAGGCAGCCGTGCACGTCAGCCGCGCGCGGGGAGCAACTCCGGGGAGTGGGGGCGGGTCGGCACTTCCTGCTTCCCGAACAGCTAGTTCACGGTCACGGTATGCACACGTGCTACTTTAAAACCACACTTACTCGAGAGGAGACGCTGGGGCGCCGGTCCTGGAGGGAGCGGGACTCCGGCTCTGACTGGCTCCGCCCAGCGCGCGCTTCCCATCTCACGTTCCCACCTGCGGCGGCCGAGGGGGCTCCCACCACG
>NW_027528362.1:4471816-4473681 GCF_008692635.1 Crocuta crocuta | reverse complement strand
CCCCCCCCCCCCCCCCCCCCCCCCCCCCCCCCCCCCCCCCCCCCCCCCCCCCCCCCCCCCCCCCCCCCCTACCCCGCCGGCCCCCCCTCGGCGCCGGCCTCTGCCTGTCCCTCCGCGCCTGGGCGCCAGCCCCTGCCTGGTTCGCCTCCAGACTGTCCTACCCGGCGTGCCTCCCTCCGCACCCCCAGCTCTGCCCTGTCCTTCCCTGTCACCAGGGCCGCCAGCACGAGAGCTCTGGGTGCACCCCTGCCCCGCTCAGGGGGAACCAGTGCTGCCCAGGGCCCGGGGAGCATGTGCGCGGCCAGCTGGGTGCTTCTCCCACAGCCGGGCCTTCCCAGCCGCGGGTGACCCAAAACCCGAGCGCGTCCCAACGGGCCACAGGCTGGCGACCCCGGGGGGTGCCGCGGCCAGGGCTGGGGGAGCGGTCGGCAGGCGTCCTGGCTGGTAGGGGCCGTGCACCCTCCCCAGATGGGCTGCAGAGGTGAGGTGAGGCTGAGACCCCCACGCCAGAGAGGGGAGGCCCTGTGCGCCAGGTGGGCCTGGGCTGCTGCCAGCAGACGGGCACGTCCCTCCCTCCTCTGCTGTCCCTGCGCCGTGTCTTCCTCCAGAGCCCGCTGTCATCACACGGCACTGGGCCAGGAGGGCAGCGAGATGCTGGCTTTGGGGAGGCACCCGACTTGTCTCCCTTCCATTTCTAGTTTTGTTTGAGTCACTTCTACACAAATGACTTCTAGCAATTATATAACAATCTGTGGCCCAGACCCAGGCGAGCAGGAAATATTTACCTTCACACGAGCACCAAGGTGGCTGCGCTGAGTCACAGTGAGTCGCAGGGAAGCGTCATCAGCCTCCAGGACCTTGAAAAGGGACACGGAAGGTGCGATGGCTTAAGTTCTGCTGGGTCGCACTGCCAGGCCCGGGTGGGGACCCCGTGCAGGACCCTGAATGACCTCCTGTGGAGCATGGCAGCTTCCCGTGTGTGCACATGTATTTATAGTCACTTATCAGCATTTCTGTTCTGTAAAAAAGATTTGTGTAGTTTGTACGGTCATTTAAAAACGATCAGAACTGAGCCCGTCTGGGCGGCACAGCCCTGCAGGGCTCGATCCCGAGGCAGGCGTCTCCCTCGGACACGTCCGTTCCTACAGGAGCCCCTTCTCCCAGAAAGGTGACTGTGAAGGGTGGCTGGGTGTCCCCGGCACCTGGGCGCCGTGGGCCGTGCGGCTGGGCGGGGTGGCGAGCAGAGGCTGCGCCNGCCCGCATGGCGCGCGTGTTCGTGTACGGGACGCTGAAGCGGGGCCAGCCCAACCACGGCGTCCTGCGGGACGGGGCCAACGGCCGCGCCGCCTTCCGGGGCCGGGCCCGCACGGTGGAGCCGTACCCGCTGGTGATCGCCGGCGAGCACAACATCCCGCGGCTGCTCAACCTCCCGGGGCAGGGGCGCCGCGTGGCGGGGGAGATCTACGCCGTGGACGAGCGGATGCTGAGCTTCCTCGATGAGTTTGAGGGCTGCCCCGACATGTACCAGCGCACCTCGCTGAGGGTCACGGTCCTCGAGTGGGAGGACGCGCGCGGCGCCCCCGAGGACGCGCCGGCCGCCGACGGGACCCTGCGGTGCTTCGTGTACAGCACGGCCTCCTACGCCCCGGACTGGGTCCGCCTCCCGCACCTCGACAGTTACGACTCGCGCGGGGCGCACGGCCTTCCCTACAACCCGCGGGAAAACCGGTGAGAAGGGCCAAGGCGGACAGAGCCCCGGGGACGGGCCGGGGATGCCAGCCCGGCCACTGGCCCGAGGCGGAGGCGGATAACGCCCTTTGAGGCAGCCGGTGTGCGGGGCGGGGTGTGCGGGGCGGGGCGGGCGC
>NW_027528362.1:4460698-4471804 GCF_008692635.1 Crocuta crocuta | reverse complement strand
GGCGGTCGCCTCGTCAGCCACAGCGACGGCCGGGCTGCCGCCACCAGGGTCACAGCCTGCGCCGCTCTCTCCGGTAGCAAGCGCTCTGCTGCCTGCTGCTTCGAGGCGGCCAGGGGCTCGAATACAGCGATAAGGAAATTCAGGATTTTAATTCCCCTAAATGACATTTCCAGAATTCATATGTCATAGTTTTTTTTGCTTTGCTTTGCTTTGAAGATAACATTTAAAATGCAGACTTTGTGTTGCAGCTAGATTTTAGCAACCCTGCTGTACTGGCTCTAACTTGTAGCAGCAAGAAAAGTAATTTTTTAAACTGATGTTGGTTGTCTCCGTACAATAAAAGAAACTCCAGAAAAACACACTGTGTTTTGGTGTAGTTCTAGACTCTATAAAATGTCACTATTCACAGTTTTCAGATCAAGCTTATTAAAGAAGGATCTACTAAAGATGCTCATGTAAAATTAAATTGGGGCTGGTGGGAAACCAAATTTAAAAGTGCTGGTACTGTTGCTGGCCTTTGTTTTTTCCTTTGCGTCTCCTTATTTGGCAGAAGGTTCTTTTCACTGGAATCCAGCAAAGTCACCAGCACCTACTTGCTGGCAAGGTGCTGNGGTGGGCCTTTCAGAGAAGAACCAACACATTAGTAATTTGTTCCTCAGGCCTGACAGAAGCTTAGCTTCCAGATACAAACAGCACTTAAAATAATTCCAGCAAGGCACGAAGTACCAATTACTACCCACCTCCATCTGATTGTCTGTCAGCGGCGCTTCGAATCCGTGCACGACTCCGTCCCTGCCTCCTTACCAGCAAAGTAGGAAACGGATTCCAAGAATTTCAGAAGCAACCGCTACACAGCTGCTGATCCTAGGTGACCTCGTCCTCCGCTGGGAGAGCGCACTCGCTCTTCAACTTAATGGTACACTGTGATCGCTAACCGCATCTGGCACAGAAACATCAGCATTATTTATTTTTAGCCCTTTTTTCTTAACGGGAAACTTGCTTCACAGAAACACAAAAATTGAGGCTGGGCATCAGCTGCCGGGCTTGTGGCAGCCGCACCGCCACTCCCAGGGTGGGAGCCCCAGCAAACCCCTCAGGATGTGGGCCGGGCAACAGGAACCCCATGAGCGGCTGTTACTAAGGTGGCGCCCCCCCCCCTCAGGCCCAGCGACGCCACACTGCCCCCCCCCCTTCACCTACCCCATGAAAGCCAAGACCCTCGCAGGAGGGAGCACCAGCCCCCCGCCCCTGTGGGTGCCGCATGGACTCTCAGAATCCCGAAAGGCCACAAATGGGACTTAGGTCCTCAACCAGGAAGAAGCAGGTGATCAGAGAGATGAGAAGGTGGCAAATGATAATTTCATGAAACCAAGGCAAAGAACTGGGGTGTATATAAAACGTTTTAAAGGATCACAATGAAACGCTAGTATTTAAAGTCTACTGGCACAGCCAGTAGCCTCTTATGTACATTGTCTTCATTCAAAAAAAGGGCAAGCTAATATTTAGACAAATGCTCAGTTTTATTGATTTAATTTTGACACTAGGAAATCTCACAGCAGAAGTACAAATCATATGTACAAGTATTTATATCAATAAAAATTTCCATTGGTGATATTTTGGCAGAATGTTGGTTGTGACTATATGTGGAATAAATATGACCATGTAAAATCTGCTGCACAGGGGTGTTCCTGCAAAATGCTTGACTAAATTGAGTGTGAAGGAAGAATAATACAAATGGCTAATTAAATTGGGTGATGACGGAAAGGCTATAAATACTCATTCCAGCTCCACGAGCAGATCTCCTTCTCCAACTGTGTCTCCAGCTTTACAACGCACTGATTTCACCTTGAATTAGAAAAAAAGGGGGGGGGGAGGAGTAAGAATTATTAAGTAGACCACGAGGGGGATCTCGTCTTCTGTTGCTAAAGACGCGGAGACAGGCTGGCAGGCTCTGGAGCAGGTAGGACAGTGCTCCTGCCGGCAGAGGGGACCGCGAGCTCGGGGACGTCCTGGTGGTGGGGCTGTGACTCGCCACCTTCCCCTGGCCCGGCCTGTCCTCTGCTGTCCTGAAAGCCACTGGTGCAGAGGGTGTCTGCTGCCAGGGACCCCTGGGGTCTGCGCAGCGTCCTCAGAGCTCAGTGCGTTTACGCCGGGTGAGCTCTCGACGGCCGGCCCTCCCCGTCTCCCCTGCGGCTTCAGGTGCCAGAAACGGTGTCTGAGACCGAATGCTGTACTTGGGTTAGTGTTAAACCCCAATCCCAAGACACCTCACAATTGTACAGGAGCCAGAACAGGTGCTACTAACAGGACAGACTCCTCAGCCTGAGACCATAAACCTCCTTCTGACGGAAAATGAAACCCTCCAATGGCGTGCGGCTGCAGGGACAGTACTTTGTGGCCTAATGTGGACCAGGCACTGAGCTCCCACAGCGGCGCCCCTGCGCCCTTACGTTTTACCGATTCTCTCCGTTGTCATCAGGTTTTGCTGTCCCGAATTTGTGTTCAGATTTAAGAGGAGCGGAAGGTACTGGAGTGCAGATGAGGCGGTCTTTTGATTTCTCAGAGGCTCTTGCTTACGCGTGGAAACAAACAATGGGCTAGAGCTTCCCGGCCCTCTGAGCACCCGGCTAACAGGAAGAAGGTCCGAGAGGGCGGGTTCGGGGCTCTGGCCTGTGTCCCTGCTTCTCCCCTGGGAGTCGGAGGGCTGGAGGGGCCCCTCTCCCTGGAACTCAAGCCCTGGGGCCTCCAGGACGACATGAACATACGCAGCGGCCACTTCAAAGGCCCGGTAGGTGCTACTGGCACCGAAGCGGCTGCTCTTTCTGACCGGAAGCCTGCCGTGTTTGCCTAGGGTGGATCTTTCATGCTGCGATCACTACCTGGAGGGCCGGTTTCCATTGTGAACGTTTTCTCTGGGAGGAAAGATGGCCCTCCAGATAAGAAGTGCGGGTCCCTAGGCTGCCCAGGGCCTGCTCCTCTGGCCACTCCCGGGGCGCCCTGCTGGGCAGGCAGAAGGAAATGGGGTGGGCGGGAAGGACTCCAGCTGGTAGGGGTCAGGCCAAAGTACAAGTTCACCCAGAGCCCATCAACACCCTGAAAGCAACTCCGGGCCGCGATGGCCAGGGCTCAGCTAAGCTCCGCGTGAAACCCAGGACCCACCGTGAGGCCACGGGGCACGGCACACACTGACAGACCAGAGCCCCACGCTCCCTCGGCGGGCCGGGACCACATTCGGTTCTGTGTGGGTCCCCCTCAGGCCGGCAGCGCGGGCCCCTGCGTGCTGCTGACACAGACATGTCGGACCCCCCCAGATGAAGGCCAAGTCTGCATCGTGCATGGAAATTTCATGACACTAATGCAGCATACATGTTAAATTAACCCTAAGGAGCAAATGTAACAATTTGTACAAGAAGAAGAGAAATGACTTTTGGTTTACTTCTAGAAAAGTAACCAGATGTCAAGAGCAGGATTCCCAAATCATGCCATTCTCCTCGCCCAAACACGCCGCGGCCTGGGCACCGCCCACGGCAGCCTGACCAGCCGCCTCCAGGCCCACGGACCCCTGGGCCTCTGTCCCCCGAGCCAGGCCTACTGTGCGCACATGGGCCTCATCTCCTTTTGGGGTGACAGGCTGTTTCTCTCTGGTGCAAGCGACACTGTGAGCTGACACCTCTCTGTCAGGGCGCCCATGACCCAAGGCTCTGCTCTCGCTTCCCAGGTGTGGCCGTGGGGCAGGATGCCTGTGGTCCTCTCCCCTCCCTGCCCCACCCCTGCCTCACTCCAGGACACTGACACCAAACTCTCCTCAGAAAAGGCTCATACTGTTACGAGTGGCATCATTTCAGAAGGGAGAATAATGAAGTTATTATTAAAAGGAACTTCCTCTAAGGAGAAACTACATTTAAGAAGTTTTACCCTTAACAGCTTTCAGGACAAATACAGCAGCTTTTCTCCTCCCTAAACCGTGACATCCCACATGTGTGCGTGAGGCCTTCAGCTCCTCTTGATCTAAAACTGAATTGTTCTGTTTGTGGAGAAATGATCTTGAAGAGTTACATTAATTTCTGCAATCTCTAAAACCATTTCCTGCTGTGTCACCTAAGTCTCGGATAACTAACTGCCTCCACGACAGATGTAAACATTAAAAATTAAAGACTCCTTAATTTGAAAGACATTCAGGTGAAGAACAATTGTTCCTGGGCTACCTGCACGTCGTACACTCTCTCCACGAGGCAAGGACATGGATGCAACGTGCAAAGAGCTCCCAACCTTACGGTCCTGGTGTGCTGGCAGGGGTCGCCTCCACGGTCCCTTCCGGGCCTACCCATCCGAGATCCGAGGGTGGCAATTCTGCTTCCTGTCACAGAGCTGGCGAGGGCTGCTGGGAACCTGGGGACATACCTTGCCAGTTTTCCCAGCTGTCATACTGTTCTGCATCTTCATGGCTTCAATCACACAAATTTCCTGGCCTTCTGCTACCTGGAAGAATGAACAAAAAAGGACACACGTTTAAAAATCTTTCTCATTTTGCAACAACGCTCAAGAGTGAAGCCATCGAGAGATGCTTTGTCAAATGCTCTGAAATGTTATCCAGACAGCAGCAACGACCGCTAATGCTTCATGTTCCAAGTTCGTCTTTGGGGGCCAGCAGAGAAGGACCACTCTCTCTATCATCATCATCATCAAGTCCTCATTAGAAAAAAGCCCCTGGTGCTGGAAGATTAGGGGACTGGTTGCGGGGTCTCCCCTGGGAACCGGTCTCTGAATCTGCCTTTGCTACAGATGTGGCAAAACGGGGTGTCTTCCACTTAATGTGAAATGTCCAGATTGGGCAAATCTCTGCATACAGAAAGATCTGGGGTTTCTGGGGACTGGGAGGCAGAGGGGAGTGACTGCTGGCGGACACAGCGTTTCTTTTGGGGGGTGAGGAAAATGCTGTGACGGCTGCACTGCTGACTCCGCGAAGCCACGAGAACCACCAAGTGCCCGCTGTAAGCAGCCCAACTGCCCTGGCTGTTAATTTTATCTCAGCAAAGCTGTCACCAAAAAATGGAGTGCTCCTGTCTATTGCCTTGGGGGGCCAGGAACAGCAGCCAGCCGTGGGGACCACGGTCTCAACTTTGCAGGACACGCCAAGTAACAACCAGGTGGCCCCTGGGAAGTGCCTTCCAACACGCGCAGCGATTTCTAAAGCTCTGCCCGGTCCTCGCAAGGAGCCCGGAAGCTCCCACAGGCTCTGGCTCAGGCTTCCCCGGCCCTTCACGGCGGGGCCAGTCCTGGGGAGCTGGGCACCAAGTCCCTGGGCTGAACCTGGGGCTCCCACCCACGAGGCAGCTGTGACCAAAAGCTGCTCTGTTTATTCTCTTCGCTGCCCTTGACGGGGAAGCATCAGGGAGCGGCCGGGATTTTTCTCCTCTGAGAAAGGGCCTCCCAGTCTTTGAAATGGTAAAGCTGTTTCCCAGGGCACCTGGCTGGCTATCCCAGGGTGCTGGTGGGCATCCTGGGGTGGGGCTCCCGGACACTCACACCACCGCAGCGGCAGCGCCGGCCCAGTGTNGCCCCGTGCATTCCTTTCCTCCACTGATCAGGCGGTGGGCTGCCTTCTCCTGGCACAGAAACCTAGGAGGAGACGGGCTGCCAAAGCCGCGGGGCTGGCACGGAGGAGAGGCGCGGAGCCGGGGAGCGGGGCTGCGAGGCCCTGTGCTTGCTGCCCGTTTTGCTTCACTCTCCCCTGGCATCTGCATTCCGCAGAGAGCGACGGGTGCGCACGTGAGGGCCGCTTGTCACAAAGCAGAGGGGCGTCGGCACACCTGTCCCCTCCAGTCGTGTTTAGGGGCTTTTCTTTTCAGAGGCAGGCAGGGGCCCAGCGAGATGAGAGAGGGCAACTGCCCCCAGGGGCCCTGCATGCAAACCCCGTGGACTCACACTGCGCTCTCCTAGGGACCAAGGGGCCAGAGCTGCCCTCTCCACGCAGCGTCCTGGCCCCAGGACTGGGCATCCTGGCAAAAGGCCTGGGGGAGTTTCTGGAAATGGATCTGACACCCAACACAAAAGAATGTGAATTATATCCAAAAATGAGTAACCAGCTCTCTTCCCGCCCGCGCCCCCACCGCCGCGTGCTGCTAGCGCTCTCCGTCACAGCTGGCCTAGTGCCCGTGGGGGGCCTGTGTGAGCTTGCCCTCCAGCCTCCACCTGGGAGCCCAGGGCTCCCTGTCCCCTGCCCTGTGGGCTTTGTGGGGGGGGAGGGGAGGGCNTGTGTGGCCGGCTCAGGGTCTACAGCCAGACCCAGCACCCCTCACCAGTTCTTTCTGGGATCTTCAAGTAAGCGAAGTCACAATTAATGCAGAAAGAAATGAACTCTGGAAGTTTCCAGCGGTCACACCAAGGAGGCAAGACCAAGCTGACAAGGCTGCCATAGGACGTGTGCTAAAGGGCAGTGGGGTCTGGGCCACGAGCCCACATGAAAACCGGTCACCCTGGTGCTCAGACCAGGGTCCGCCGGAGCTCGGGCCAAGTTCACAGGGCTCTGCTCCCACTGCCGGTCCATCCTTCCTGGCTGGCCCCGTGCCCCGGGAGCCTGCGTGACATGAGAAGAGGTGCCATACAGGGGACTCAAGCGGCAGATCCCCAATCACACTACTCAGAAAAACGATACCTCGGATTTAGACAAAGATAAGCAGGAGAGGCAGGCAAGTCCCAAAGGGAAAATACTCTATGTCCCTGTGGCAATTTAGCAATGGGTCAAGTCTGTTTTCACTCATTCATCCCTGAAAGAAAGAACTCACGGAAGCCGGTCCCCCTCCCCCCAGATCTGGGGGCCTCCGGTCCAGGGGTAGCGGCTGGCCTGCCCGCGGGGCTCACAAGGCCGCGGTGACACGGCCCGCATTTCCCCAGGTGCCCGCGATGCCAGGGCAGGCGCGGCGGGGCCCACAGCTTGGCCCGGGCAGCTCCCATGTGCGCACGCGGTTCCCGAAGGCTCCGTGCGCGCGCTTCTCTAACACTTTTGTGAATCATCTGATAAAGGCTCACTGATTGTGACAGGAGGTCTCCGACGCTGGGCTTACAAAATGGTCACAAGCCTCGCAAGTCTTTTCGATAAACCTAGTCAGCCTGATGTACTTCTCTGCTCCCTGTCTAATTGGTGTAAAGTTTAGAGGCCCAAGTCCCGTATCTTTCATCCGGCTTATTGCGTCCTCTCCTTTGACATGGGGTCAAGGTTCACATTCGCATCCGATTATCAGAGCGCAGCACTCATTAAGCGGGGGGCCTGCCTCGCTCCAAAATGAGTAAGCTGGAGCGAAAGCTCGGCCCATTTACTCAGCAGATTTTAGCATGTTTAGGAGGCCTGAATGTCACCCGGCAGCGCTCTGCGCCGAAGAGTTTCAGACATCTCCAGCTGATGATTAATTGTGAGTGATGGGAAATAAAATCCAGTAAAGCCAGCTGCTTGCCATGGTCGGCAAAATGACTCTAATGGATACAGGCTGCCAATTTTCCAGTTTTACTGGCAAGTCTTCCAAGTGTAATTAAGGGAAGTTATAAATGATATGGAAATCTATCAAGTTCCATTTATTTTCAGAGGACTCCTTCCCCAGAGACTTTTATCTTCAAGCTTATAGTATGCTTTGTTGTGCTAATGATTTAAACCCCTTATTTCTGATTAAAGCCCCCAATATCCTCCTACCAAGTTCGCTTCACTCTTTCCCCAAAGATGAAAAGACACAGACCCTTCCCCGGCACACGTCCCTCTTGGAAAGCACGCGAAGACGGGGACATGTCTGGCAACTTGTATCGTGCTGACTGCGAACGCATGAAGAAGGCTCAAAGAAAAGTGCAGGAAGAGAGCGAGCAGAGAAAGGGGGAAGAAAGACCTCCACCAAACATAAAAGGGAGCCCCCAAAAGTCCAGACTTGAAAGCTGTGCTCGAGGGCAGACATGCATCAGAAGGTGGTGTAGCTCACTAATGTTATTTGATTTGGAATAAAAGCATGAAAATGATGGCAAAGGCCTAAAATTGGAGATGTAAAGGCTGACTGCACAGTATCCCATTTCTCAATTTCATCCTTCAGAGCCACAAAATGGGGGTGATACAGTGCCGGGATGAGGTTTACAGTAACAGCTGTGCTCTTCCCACACAGGGGAGGCCCTTCTAATGGGCGAAGGTCTGTTTGGAACAGACGGGGAGTCACAAAACAAGGTCCCTATTAAGAGTGCGCAGTCCTGTTTCTGATAAAGAAAATGATTACGGGAGTCGGCTTTCCTCGGAGACGGGTCCTACCCTCTTGTGTCGTTCAGAACCAGGGCTGTTCTAACGGTGTTAGTTATCCTTCAAGTGGGGGAGAGAGGCCATAATGTCACGGAGGGTTTTCCCCTGTAAGCCTCCTCTCCGGCAACCGTAAAGGCGGCCCCGGAAACGGTGCCAGTGGCATATGGCTTTCCACTGCGCTAAACATTCACACAAAAGACAGGTTCATCAGTCATTGTGGTATCTGGATAAAAAATTAGCTCCTGATGGATGGTATTTTGAGCTTACCTGCTGCTAGTACATTACCAGAGAAACACGGGTTTTGAAACCCACATGACATTAGAAACTGCAGACCATGAAATACGACACGTGCAGGAGCACATAATGTACGCCAGATTATACCAAATAATAAATAAGCTATTTAAACCCTCTGCCTAAAATTGGGCCCGCTGCAAGGAACCCTGGGTCACTTCTACACAGGCCAATTAATGCACAGCATCTGCTGTATAGAAGCGGGGCACGGAGCACTTCCGAATGATTTCAGCAATTAAAAGAAAACTGTTTCCTGCCTGTTCAGACAGCAACTGTTTCAATGCAAGAGTGAGCACCAAATCACTGTGTGCAGCTGAAAAATTACGTCCCCTTTTTGGGGAAGAGGGGTGGGTGGGAGGACGAATTTTTATGAAAAAGGGAGCCGTCTTTTGTTGTCCTACATTCTGTGTTTTTCTGCCAAATGGGACAGAAGGCTCGGAGGGCTTACCGGCCTGCTGCAGGCTCCCCTTCGGGGCCACCCGAAAGCGCGGATCAATATCAACCCTGCTGACGACTCCACAAAAGTGAAAATCCTTCAATTACATTTTTAAAGGCTGTTCTACTTAGAACACAGGTGCCTGAATGCAATGCATTTTACGGACCTTAGATCTGAAGAAAGACGCAGTTAACAGCCACAAGAAAAGGGCCTCTCAGATTTGGTTAAGAGGCACTGCTAGAATCTGATTATAATAACTTCCTCTTTCTGAGCCTGTAAGATAGGCTGGTAAATATCCCCTGATATTTCCTGAAGAAGAAATGTGCATTCACATCCCAACATCTTCATGTAAAGAGGGAGGGAGGGAGACCCGGGAAGACTATCTAGTATTTAAGCAGTGATGGAAGGAACCGTCATCAAATTACAAAGAAAGAGGAGGCAGGCGACAGAAATGCCACCAAACCCCTCATCTCCAGTCTAAGGCCTCTAGCCATGGGTTTGTGTGCCAGTCGTCTGACTCATCAAGAAGGACGCGAGCAAGGAGAGGTGAGACATCAGCCAAAGCTGGCGGCTGGGGGGGGTCCAGGTCCCTGGCTGCGGCATGGTGGCCCTGCGCCCCCTGCCCAGGGCTGCCTCCCTGGGTCTCTGTGGTGGGCGTGGGAGCAGGGAGGCTCAGGGAGAGAATACAGAGCCGTGGCCAATATAAAAGTCTAGCTTTCCTTAAAATGAAAACCATTTCTCCCTACTGCCCTCTCAGGTAGCCAGGAACCGGAGCCCAAGCCCCCAGAGTTAGAGAAGAACTTAACAGTATCATTAAGATACCAGTCTGGGTCCTGTACCTCTGTGAAAAATGCTGTTTGAAAGCACTCAGTGATTCAGTGTTTTTGGCTTTTGTTATTGTTGTTTTTAAGCAAAAGGATGAGAAAAGATCTTGAGAACTGCCATCTTCAAAAATGGTTAAAACAAAGATAACATAGGGGCGCCTGGGTGGCTCAGTCAGTTAAGGGTCTGACTTGAGCTCAGGTCATGATCTCACAGCTCATGGGTTCAAGATCCGCATCAGGCTCTGTGCTGATGGCTCAGAGGCAGGAGCTGCTTCAGATTCTGTGTCTCCCTCTCTCTCTGTGCCTCCCCGGCTTGTGCTCTCTCAAAAATAAATAAGACATTAAAATTTAAAAAAACAAAAACAAAGATAACATAGCTGCAAAATAAAATCCCCAATGTGCAAAAGACTCACCTTTATTGCTTGATCTGTAAAAATATTTTATCTTAAAATTATCATTAAGTTCCATTGTAAAACTTTTCAAATTGTTACCTCCAACAAAAATTAACCTTAACACTGAAAAATGAATGTTATCTGGAAAAGAGAAAAAGGCCAAATTCAGGGTGGCCCTCACCTTTCTGAAGAAGGCAGGACAGGAATCTGATTAGGGTCAGGAGGGGCCACAGGGCAAGTCCACAGTGTGAGCCATGTTTGATGGTCAGGTGAAAGCGGGAATACGGGAAAGGTGAGCAGAGAGCATGAGCACTTGTATTATTCTCTGTAACCTTATGTTTCTAATGTTTTGTAATTTAAAGTTTAAAAATGTTAAGTAACGAATGCATCGATTTATTTATACCTGCTTTAGAATATGATCTGAGGTTTGTGAAACACTGGCACCTTGTCAAATAAACTGTGATAAAACATGAAAATGTAATTATTGTCTTGATTTCACCAGTGCCCATCAAGGTATCCAGAAATTGGAAAATCCATCAGTCGGGTCAGGGCCTCTGCCAGAGACAGATGCCGTTATAGTTGTGCTACTGGTATACAAGTCATGGCCAGACAAACACATGTCAAGAGGGGCCATTCCAAAGCCATCTAGAATGCCTAAAAGCAAAGGAGGCTCCAAATCTGTTTCTTCAAGAAATGAAAGCAAATTTTATGTGCACCTTCCCCAAGATCATATGTAGGCTCAATTCCAGGTGGCCTGGGGGTAAAGGCGGGTATGAATGACATGCTCAGAAACAGCACACCTGTGTCTCATGATCAGTGGCTATCCAACTGCTAGGGAATCTTCCCCGGAACCCCTGAAGAAACACATGCAAGGAGGAAAAAAATCAGAGCTAAATC